>NW_023494785.1:5819470-5916970 GCF_904425465.1 Colossoma macropomum | reverse complement strand
TACTCGCCTGTATGTCTCACTTGTCACCGAGTCACAGTGGAGCTGCAGCATTTACAGAACTCTCTAGCACACCAGCATCAACATCTAACAGTACAGGCCACAGAGGTGGGCAATATGATATTTTATCATTATTATGACAAATTTTGTTATCATCATGAACGATTACGCTTTCCCAAGTATATTATGGATGTCGTCAGTACTTAAAGAGCACAGAACTACTGGCTGTTTCATAAAGAGATTATAATTAGTCCTGCTAAACTGTATTTAGTATAGCGCTGCATTAAATATTATGATGTGTACTGTGAAAATCTCTTTATGCACAGTGACATGATATTTTTGACATAATCGGCCACCCCTAAGCCACGTCCCACACATTCATATACGCTGCCCATTTAGTTTTAGGGACACTATGGCTGGAAACTGGGATCTAAAACAAATAAGAAACTTCCACTTGTTTGTTCTATGAAACATTTAGATACATTAAATTTTGAATATATTATTTTTCTAGATGTAGAGAAAATAGGATAAGATACATTGCTGGAGAAAATACCGTACCTTGAATATAAAGCATTCTTAAAAGCTCACAGTTTTAAATTATGCAAAAATGGCTCAAGTGGCTGTAGTAGCTGTGATCAGCACTTAGCCAAGCAGCTAGAGCAGCAGCTTGCTTCTTGACGTGATTATTAGCTGTGGAGCGGTGGCTTGTCAGAAGACATTCATCCACCTAAAGCAGGCCAGTTACTTCATATGAGAACGCATTCCTGTCTGTTAGCATAATTCAGTCTATGACGTAGACAAGTCACTTCATTCAGAGAGACTAAAGCTCTATTCGAGCTGGATTAGCCTCACCTGGGGCGGTGCTGTTATCAAAGCCACTACCGACGAGATCCATGATTTTAATCCAATACAAATCTGCAACTCTGAGCTCATTCAGTAACAGCAGTCCTGTTTGTTTCAAAATCATGGTAATGTAATAACAAATCCTGGTAATAGACATCGGCACTTCTGTTATTTGGTGACCACAAGATAAGGCTAACCGGTAAAATGCAGCTCAATTTGGCAGAGTTTTTCCTCAAGCTTAGATCCTCATAGTTAAAACAGATCTGTCCCTTATAAATTACATTGGCAGACCTTCTCTATTCAAACTAGCTCAGTTCAAATAGGGCTTAAGATGCAAATGAGCTGTCGGATGTTTGCAAATACCCTCATACAATTTAAAATTAAAGCCAAAATAAATAGCTATAGTTTTGTTTATTATATTTATGGTCAGTAATAGCATGTTCCTCTGTGGCCGCCATGTAACGTCACATAACTCCTAGTCAGAAATATATTGGGAGCTACTACAGATAGCTTGTAAGTTTTTAGCATTAAACATATGAAATGTCTTATGTTATGCTTGATTTTCACTGTTACTTCACAATTAAGCAAGAAAATAAAACATACAACAGCTACTATAATTTGTCTTTTTTCAAACGCAATTTTTACACCCATCGTGGTCGTAACAGACATTTGCGTTGGCAAGCTTTACACTGAGTGATGGAGGAAGAAGGAGAACCACCCTACCCAGCCAGAGGGAGAGCTTTCTTGGACCTCCAGGCCATGGATCGCTTAAAACAGCTATTTGCAAATACATTGGGCATATTTTGCCCGTGTTCACCCATCTTATAAAAGTGTGGGCTTTGTCATTATTCCCAAGGTAGCAACATCAACACAAATATTCCCACATGCGATGTTGTCCTAAAAAAAACCTGCTTAGTGTTAAGTTCTTGCAAACTGTTTTTTTTTGTTTTTTCTTTTTTTATTTTTCTTAAAGAAAGTAGCACTGTAAATGCCAGCAGACGATCTTTTTGTGCAACTGTAAATCCAGGTTTCTGGATCTCTAATATGCAGGAATTTAATAAATTTGTTGTTCACTTACAGCACAAAGAAGTACATTTACCACTGAAAGCTTTACAATAGCAACAAAGCTTATATGCGCTGAGTCACTGGAGGGGAGGGGGGAACAGTACATCCATGTGTTTTCTGCTGTCTTTTCAGCTGTGTCAGAGTGGGTCTCTGATGACAGAAGACATCTGCTGTCATCAGAACAGCAGTGTCGTCTGACAACACTCTTGGGAATTTCCCACAGCGTATCATATAACCACTCTGTACACCTGAAGCCCAGCTTCGGCCTCAACTTTCAGTCAAACGCTATCAGCACACATCCTTCTGCAGGGTCATTTCACTGGTCGGTCTGTGTGTTTGTGTGCATGTGTTCATTGGGGTTTGGGTATGTATCTGTGCATGTGGTAGGTAAGGCTAAACAACGGATTGTTTTTCATTTAAATCAATTAATACTGAAATTTGAAAGAGTGCAAGTTTCAAAAGAGCTGCAAATACTCAACGCTGTCTTCGCAAGTTTAAAGTGGGGACATCTCACCTAATAACAGAGCTCGCAAACTCTGGCACACCACACTCAGCATTCAAGCCTCAAGGCTGAAAACTTTGTGCTGCCATTGATGAAAATAATAGAAATGTAATTAATTTATAGGAAATAATTGTGTTTAAACTGCAATCTTGGTCAGAAAAATCACAACTTGATACAATTACCATCCGCACTGGTAGAAAGTACAAACATTTTTCAATAATAATGACGTTAATCTGAAGCTAGCAACTAAATTAAATATTGTAGTGTTATAATCAACTACAATAATATTCAAAATACATAAAGTATAAATGTAAAATATGTATAAATTACTTTATAAATGTACAAAGTTTTTGTCAAAATAAAAGTTTGTTTGTCCAAATTCAACGGGGCTGGACTTGCTCATGTACGGTTCGGATGTCACTGATTAAATGTGTGCTGGGCTCAGGGCTGGTTCAAATTTCACACCTGGTTTCTCACAGCCCGCCTTCCATTTATAACACAATTTACTCTGCGTTTCCGCCTATTTTAGTTCATCTGCTAACTTTAGCCTTTACTACTTTCACTACCTTATATCATTCTTAATCTGGAACGCAGGAGTCAGCCACTCAGCATTGAGGTACATGAGGCCCACAGCTGAATCTAAATGATCAGATTCTGTTAAAAAGCATTATTTGACTAAATTTGTTAAAGCAGAAATGAACCTTAATTTTTGACTGCTGGTTATTTTATTACAGTGTATTATTTTACTGTGCTTTGCGTTTTATTTATCGCTGCTCTAATGACAGCCATTACTGTCAGTAACTGGCGCCATCATGTCAGGTTTTATTCAGCTCATGAACGATCAACTCAGAATTTTGTTACAAATCAGATCAGTTTTCTGATGATGTGTGTTTTGGGTTTGGAAAGATTTTTGTTATAATCAGGTTAGTTTGACTGAAAATGTGGGTCAGGTCAGGTCAGGTCTGGATAGAGTTTTGTTACAATCAGGTCAGTTTCAGACTCAAAACATGCCGGTTGGGTCAAGTCAGGTTTGGACAGAATGTTTTTACAATCAGGTCAGTTTCAGGCTCAAAACATGATGTGGTTCGAGTCGGGTCAGGTCCGAGCAAAATATCGTAGGGCTTGGGTCAGGTTTGAACTCAAAACAAGATGCTGAGTGTCGAGTCGGTTTAGGACAGAGCTGAGCTTTATCACTTCCATCCAACGCTGAAAATCAAGCCGAGTCCAATTAAAAACTTAACACAGTGTCACAGTCCATCAATTTCAGCCTCAACGTTAAAGATGGTATTAAAAAGCGTTTCTGTTTTCAACAAAACTGTGTGAATAGGCTTTTACACTCATAATTCACAGGGTGCATGTATTTGTCTGGTTGGTTTAATTTATCACTTCCATCCAACGTCAAAAATCAAGCTGGCTCCAATTAAAAACTTAACACAGTGTCACAGTCCATCAATTTCAGACTCGACTGTACAGACGGCATTTAAAAGCGTTTTTGCTTTCAACAAAACTGTGTGAACAGGTTTTTACGCTTGTCACACACAGGATGTATATATTTGTCTGGCTGGTTTTAATGTGCGTACTGTGGTGGGTTATAACAGGTGGGATTCAGTTTTGATCAGAGTCTGCTCTCTGGGGGCTTTGGGGGCGGAGCAATGGGACGGCTGCTTCCTCCGAGTTTTTGGCTGCTACCCAGAACATCGCCTGTGGCAGAGTCAGCCTCACAAAGCAGCTTCGTGGCCTCCGCCCCCTCATGCCACCGCACATTCACCATCTCTCCTCCCCGCCAAACAAAACACACACACATTCACACCGGTAATAAGGGACTGTGGGGGGAAAATCACAGCGAATCCTCACAGCAATTCATCTCCCTGCCATCGGGCCAGAGGAAGGGTGCATTTTCATTAGGCCCAGTAATAACGGCTGCAAAGAAAATAAGATTGGCTTTTAGCGTTCGGGGGCTCGAGGATAGGTCACCAGCTGGGGCTGTGAATACAGGAAGCCAGTAATTGATGCTTTTTTCACCCTTCTGTGAGAACCAGAGAGGATCAAGAACCCCCCCTCTACACTGCAGCCATGAGTCAAATCACTGGGTGGGCAAGTGATTATATGGGCGGGAGCCTCCAAGGACCTTAAGATCAACTTAGACATTAATATATAACATCATAATTCCATTTTATCAGGAACGCACCATACATCAGGGGCGAATGTTATTCACAGACAAATGCGATAATTTGATTATATGCCTGATATTGGAATTGCAGCTGATAATTACTTGGCGTTCCATTTATGACGTGTTCAGTCAGTACTGGTGGGCTAACTTGTACTTTTTTAAACATTCTTTCAGGAGTTAACTGGACACTGAAGTAGACAGCAGAGCAGATAACATGACAGCAACACACACAGAAGATAGAAAGTTCAATTTCCAGCCCATGCAGGAACACCACAGCTACAGTTCTTGGGCTAGACTCCTAATGCCTCATTCACCTACCACTGTAAAGCACACTGGATGAGAGTTCCTGCAAAATACCTGAAGACACAGCTATCCAAAATTAGAGTTTTAACCTGCTTTATGCTCACCGCACCTCATACACTGTTAGAAATAAAGGTTCTGTTCAGGTACATTTTTCATTCATCAAGGTACAAGCAATGTAAATGTTCCCTCAAAGGTACAACAGTGGTTTTAAGGTCTGATTGTGAACCTTAAATAAGTTTTTCCAGGTGAAAAGTTTGTATTTGTATCTTTTCATAACCGAATGTTTTAAAACAGAACAGTAAAATAAAAGCCTGGAGACGAGACGGGGTGTGTGGAGTCAGTACAGCTTAGAACATATCATTTCAGTGGATTATGGTTCAGTTATGTTCCCTGACTGAAGGTGCTGAGGGTCCCACCCCAGTGACAGTTTAGTACCTATATTTTATGAAAATGGAAACTAGCAATGAAAAAATGCTCTTATTAACTGTAACTCAAACAAAAGGTGTCCAACCCTCAGCTCTTGTTCATCTTATTTGGTTTGTTAATTTTCAGGACACCGTCCTTCTGGAATGTACGATGGCCGGGATAAATAAAGCCAAGAGCAACTGACAACAACCGGGTCTTGGTCAAACACTAGGAAAGGACAGTTTGAAATAATGAGAGCTTAATGACCTCTACAGACTGATTAACCATTCAAGGTACAAGAATATGTGGAAACTATTTCATACTATACCCTGTTCCTTAAATTCCTTTCTTATATGTGTTTCTTCTTCTTTTGTTTAACACCGACCACTACTATCCCTAGTATTACTACTATTGTTATTCAATATTAAGCAATAACTCTATAATACTACTACTGCGAGTAATCTTGGGCTTTGTATATATAGTAATGATTTACATGCTTACTTGACAAAATATTGGCCTCACAGGAAAACAAAGAGCATGGTGTTTTTTAAACAAGAAAACAAAACTATACTTTCCACTTCCAAAGAAGCTTATTAGCTGTACAGGAACAAAAAGGTCTAAAAAAGGATTCCTTACATATCAAAACGTTAAATACTCAGAACATGTCAATGCCTCTGAGCAAAGCTTAAAACCAAAATGAAAAAAGCTTGTTGTGGTAATTTAGCAGAAAAAAGAGTGCTCAACTCTCACTGGGGCGGGACCCCTCTTTTCACTGGGGTGGTCCCCTCAAGGGTACATCTTCATTACCTTTTGTTAGAGAACACAATTGTGCCATAATCCACTGCAATTATATTTAAGTTGTATTGAATGCACTCACCCCGGCTCGTCTCCAGGCTTTTTCCCCCGAATTGTTCTGATTCAAAACATCAGGATTTGAAAAGCCATAAATATGCACTTTTCCCCTGGAAAAATCATATTTAAGGTACTCAACTGGACCTTAAAACCACTGTTGTACCTTTGAGGGTACTACATTGTTTCTACCTAGATACACAAAAAAAATGTACCTGCACAGAATCTTTTTTCCTGACAGTGCAAATTGGTAAAACTCATCTAGTTTAATTTACAATTACTTTATTTTTTACTTTTTTATTATGTCCCTAAAACTAAACTGAACAAACAAGCAATACTGATGTTTGCTTTAACAGGCAAAAATGCCTTCCACAACAATCCATCTTTGGGTTCTAATACAATTATTACGCTGATGATTCATATACAGTTCTACACTTCATCACTACGCAGGCTGAGATCACGCTTTCCCAGTCTGGATCGCAGTAAATAGCTGAATGCTTCTACAAAAAAAAAAATGAAAAAATAAAAATAAAAATTGTGGAGAGGAGGGACAGAAAACAGTGCTGCCACAGCAACAGCAGAGACATTCTTACGTTTTTAGTTACAGAGCTTCCAAAAATTCATAAACAAACACGTTTTTAAAACCAGGGCAGAAAGCTTCCACCATGACATTGCACATTTACAAACAGTACACGGATAACGGATTAAAAAAGGCTGACGAAAATGTGACGACGCAGGTACTTAATGTAAACACAAGCAAGTCAAACAAAGACAGATGTTGACATTTCCTCGTCGCCACACAGCTGAGCTGTCGGAGAGCTCAAGACATCATGGGTTCTACTCGAGCTGATAGCTGCTGCCCAAAAGCAAGGCACTCAACCCTACGATGCTCCAGAGGAACCGTCCCTGCAGAGGGCTAATGGACGCCGCTTTGGAAGAAAACGTCAGCTAACTGACAAATTGTAAATGAAGTCTGGACAAATATTTTCCTTTTAATAACCATTTACAATCACACGCATACGCAGCAGTCAGGCCAGCCCAACACTAAAGCCTAAAAAGGACCAAAGGAGAAGTAAAACACGAAAAAGCGAGTTTATCAGATGTCACTTGCACTAAACGTAAAAGAAACGCATGTTAATGCTTTTTTAGGCAGCTCTGTAAATAAAAACGAAAGCATGTCTGTGCTGTTTGTGGAAGCACCAGTTTTTTGCCTCTAGTCACATAAACTGACAGCCAAAGCTCTGTTTGCAGAAGCACTGAGCTATTTACTACAGTTAAAATGAGGAAGGGTGGCTTCAGTATGTGTGGTCACAGAGCTGAACTGCATCAGAAATATCAAGGTAATCTGATTTAATCTGGATGTGACATTATGTATTACTGTCTGACTGAATTTTAACGGTCCTAAAATCTACAGAAAAGCATGCTTGGCATAAAATTGTTTAGGTTGGGTAAATAGATCAGGTAGATAAGTTGTGCAGAAAGCTGCAACTGACCAAATTCAGCCCTGCATGAAAAGATTTTTCAAATCCGATTTCGGATTCAAAGAAGTCCTGATTTTCCACCATTTCTGCATAATTAAATGGTTGAGATGTAAACATAGTCATTCAGAGTGGTTTGGTGTGAAAAGCTCGCTTCTAGACAAACTTACGAACTCATTGTTTACAGTGGTAGTGATAGGAACCAGACGTCTAAAGAATTTTAGAGCCTCTAACAGCTACATTACAAAGTTATTACATGAACGGTTATGAATACCCTGCCTGAGGCCTTAGACCTTGATATGTAGAGTTTTGAGGTAAGACTTTGGCCTAAAATATATATTTTTTATATATATTTATGACAAAGAGGTATATGCATGGTGTGGCAATGAAAAAAAAGAAAAAAAATCTTCTCCAAAGAAACATTACATCGATATTATACATAAAAATTGAGAGGACTCGTGTAGGTTCACTGGTGGTTTTAGATAGCAAATATAATGTCCATGGTTCCTATCACCACCACTGTAAAGACATCTGAGTCTGAAAGTCTCTCTACAGTGAACCATTTCACACCAAACACCTCTGATGGACATCTCAACAACTGAATTATTCAAAAATTTTGGTTCTTGTAAGACATATCGTTCATTCCACGTCAGCCAGCCAGCTCACCCGCATAAAAAACAGGCCTGCTAAGTCAGATAGCCAGCACCTACCTCGGCAAATCAACACCTTAGCATGGAACTGTGAAATATGGGACACAAAAGTGAATACAAATGCTAATTTGACGCAAACTAAAAATCAACTGTGCTTTTTTAACCATTCAAAACACACAAACCAAACAAATAAACAAACACAGGGCAGGATACCGGCTGACAGAAACTGGGCAAACCAGCATTAAATGTCAGGGAAACACACACACACACACGCACACACACACACAGACACACACACGCACACACGCACATATATATATAAAATATTCCACATTATTCCTTGTTCACGATATAGAGGTGACCAACCATGCCGGTGAATGAGAGGAAAACTGCAGGCTCTCTCTCAACCTGCTCACACAGACACTCAAGACCCCTGCTGAACTGACAAAGACACTGTAATTACAGCGGTGACGGGAGAGAGGCCAACACATTACATCTCTGTCAGTCTCAATCCCACTGCCTCAAGTGTGGCTACGTGCCTGTCCTACCGAGCGGTTAACATCACCCTCTCCTACACTGCTCACCGGCTAAATACCACAGCAAAAACAGTGAGAGGCTGAAGAGAAGAAGGATCTTGTTCTTTTCAAAAGAAATTCAGAGCCCGGCAGTGAAAAAGCAATAAAGTCTGATTTACATATCTTAATCTCAAATGCTTAAATGAAGCAATGAAGCCAATGAAGCTATCAAGTAACAGAAACATCCTCCACCAATTAGCACTGCACAAAATGTATGCATTAATTAATGGCATTTGGCAGATGCTGTTATCTAGAGCAACTTACATCTAATGATGTTACAGAGGTAGGCAAGTCAGTGTTAGGAGTCTTGTCCAAGGACTCACTCATATGGTGTAGTGTGTTTGTCCAGGAAGGGAAACTAACTGCTGCATGGAGTGCAGTGGCGTCACCCTCTACCAACCACACTTGCATCAGCCATTTTCCTGTGTCTCTAAAAGACTTGCTTATGTGGTTTCTGACATTGTATGACACTGTTACACAGAATTGCTGGTCGACACCCCTGGTCAAATTACACAATTTGTTGATTTTTTTAAAGTGAAATGAAGTTATCATCATCTATAAGAACTTAAATATGGCATTTTTCTACAAAATACAGAGCACAACTCAATTTTGTCTTGCAAAGGTTATGGCTCAGCAAAGGCCACACTTTTTTGTTAAATTCAGCAAATAAACATTAAAATGTGCATCTGTAGAGGATGTGTTAACCTATTTTCACTAAGACAATCAACAAAACATCATTTGACCAGGGGCATCCAAACCATCTTATGGCTGCTGTCTGAGGAAAACCTTGTATCTCCAAAACGGTAACTTTACAGTAGAAGGAAAAAACCTACTTCACTTTTAATGTAAGTCAATGGAACTAGACTTTTTTCCAAGTAATTTTGGGCCGTTTCTTTTTGTCCATTCTTCATGAAATTTACACATAATATCAAGGCCAACACGCATTTTCAAATTATGTCAAAAACTGAAAAATGACAAAAATTGAGATCCGAAGTTTTCTTCCGACAGCAGCGATATATAGTTGTAATAGTGCAGGGCCAGATATAATCTTTTGACGAGAACGTCTCAGGAGAACCATCAGACATTCTGGACTAAATGTGGGTGGGAATGTAGACTTACTACAGTGGGAACAAACCAAAAGTGAAATTGCTACACCAATCCAACACTTTGTAAAGGCAGAGCTCAAAGTAGCAGGCAATTATGAAAATTAGCCTGTTGTTTAGCGTATACATATAACTTCTATCATTCTAGCTTAAGTGGGCTAACTTAATTTACTTATTTAATGTTTGATGCTCTAATAAACTGACAATGTTTAGGCTAAAATGGTGGCACTTTCAGTTTTCAGCCTAAAGAGCAACAGGCCAGGTGTGTTCAGCCTGGTCTATAGCTTAACTGATTCTATTACATTCTTTAATAGAACATAAATAATGCTGAGTTACCTCAATATCTTCTGGTAATAAACTTTTTAAGCTCAAATTCTGAAAGTCACTGCAAACACGTGTGGTTTTTTAGATCCTGCTGAGGTTTATGGCTGTTTTTTCCATTTAAATGACAACCACTAAAGTGACTGGTGTGCTAATAGCAACAATTTAAAAAATTAGGCATTTCCTGACGGTGTAGCGGAGGCACCTCTGGGAACCGTAAAGCATTAAATGTGCATAATTTCCCTAATTTAAATATTTAATAATATTTAACAAGCTGTTTAAAATTAAATTAGCCCTCTAGTTCTCTTTTCCACCATGTTGACCTTCGTCTTTGAAGCATCGCCACATCATCACGTAATTGAAAAGCATAAATAAAACAGCAAATTACACATAAAAGAGCCTTTTCTTTTAGTTTTAGTTTTAGGTGCATCACTAATAACGTACTTTAAGGCACATTTTCAGACACTCCTTAATTTTCCAATATCAGAAAACGTACTGAATCGAGAAACCACTGCGTCGTGTCGTATCAAATCAGTTTCTGAATCGTTGTGAACTGTTTAACCTCTACTACCTTCAAGCCTGAGCTTTATTTTCAGGTGAGACCTACTACAACAGCTATTCAGCTCAGGTTTTGTCTTCTAACATACAGGCACTGTCTTCTAACCATTCCTCTGTACTACAACACAAACTGTCTGCACTACTTTTATTCAAAGACTTATCACAAGTACTTTTTCTCAAGGTTGTTAATTTCACATCAGCTACAAGGACTCTGCCATAAAAAGGGGCAAAAAATCTTTAACGGTGCATCCAGCAACACAAGCGAGTCTCAGGAGAGAGGAACTTACCCTCGGCTGCTTCAGGGTCATCAAGCGTGGTCTCCTGAGCAGCTTGGGCCTGACCACCCGTCTCCACCTGCTTACACACGCTGCAGGTGTAGCCGTCCTGCACCTGTGCACTGGGGTCGGAGTCGTCCCGCCTCTCGCACTCCACGTGAACCCATCTGGGGGAAGAGAGACAGGACAAAACACCAAATCAACTCTGACAACCATCAATTTCCCAATCCCTTTGGTAAACAGTGGGAAAAAGACGGCCGCTGCAGGCAAGGGGAGAGGCAGCTATTAACTGAAGCATTGTGCCAGGCTTTCCCCCCCATCTCGTGTCGCCTAGAGTGAGAGCTGCTGGGAAGAAGTTTATTAAAGCGTATGGATCTGAAGGATGGCTCACAGCTGGGCTCGGCCCTCTCCAGACGAGCGCTCCTCCGCGTCTTGCTGCGGGGAAGCCTCAGGGAGCCTCCAGCCTGACCTCTCCACATTCAACCAACTCCCTCTCTGTTTCTTCTCTTCAAGCTCTCTTGTCTCTGTCTCCCTTCCTCTTTCTCTCTGTACTGCTAGAAGCCTCTCCCTTCTCTATAGGCTTTTTTCTACACTTCCTTGCATCAAGGTCTGGATTAGGCAGCCAGAGAAGAGTCTAAAACAGCACCGCCCACTGGTTCAGTCAGGACTGTGAAGACCCAAAAGGTAGTTCACTTCAACTCAATATTCTGTCAAAAGTAGAGACGGGAGGGAATAAAACTATTCTACCCTGACAGGTGACCAAAACTATCATGGCTTATGCAGAGGTCAGCAACCCCAATGGATAAGAAGGGCCATTTGGTCCTTTCAACAAAAATCAAAACACTTTGGGAGGTGCAACATTTTATGTCCATTTCACCATCTTGACTGTAAATAAGTCTCAGTATGTGCTGATGTGCTAGTACAGGCTAAAAATATACTTACTTTGCTTTAAGCTTTAGCTCAGCTATAGTTGCTTTTCTCGCATCTCCGGCAGGAAACTTTTCCGCAAAAGTAGAAGTTTCTTGTAAAACGTCTCTCAACATTTGAGTTTTTACGAGGCTGAAGTCGATTCTCCTTCACCAGCCTCTTGTTCGAATTTTCCCGTTCCACCTTAAATGGTGCAGCAGGCACCATTTAAGGTGGAACGGGACAATTCGAACGAGAAGCTGGCAAATGAGAAGCGGAAATCAGTCTCGTGACTTTTTAGCGTTCGTCAGTTTCTTGTTGCAGATTAAACGTTTCAGGAAACCAGCTGGAGTGAATATAAACGCAAATAAATCCAATCGTCTCCAAATTATTGATGTTCGTCTTAAATCTTTCTCTTTGCTGTTTCGTTAGCTACTAGCTAGGCGAGATTGTTGTCTGCGTTGCTATGGTGACCAGCAGTCTGCGCTGATCTTCAGGGTTAAAGGGTGAATTAGCAGTTCTACATTAACTCCAGCGTTTAAGACCATTTATTGTTAAATTGTGTTGAACGATCAGCAGAGCTTTATTTTACTGTAAAGGAGGATTATTTTATTTTTACCTACAAATCTAATCCTGCTGTGGAGCCGCAACAGGACAGTAAAAGAGCTGCATGCAGCTCCAGAACCGCATGTTGCCGACCACTGGCTAATGGCAATATCACAGTTTTGTTAAATTACAAAAAATGCTTAAAAGCACTAATATTTCACCACAGATATTATATTCAATATTTTAACCTCTTGTAAAGAAATCAACTATACCAAAGAAATAAAAATACAATTATCTCCTATACTACTATTGGTAACTGTGTAGATGTTGGTGGGGAGACTTGTTTTTCTCTCTAATTTAGTCATGAGCAATAATGGACCATCGCTGGACAGCTCAACATGCTTGGAGAAGAATGCTAAGTGCAAAATCTGTTAGATTAGCCAGCAAATGCCTGTGCTGGCAAGTACTGGGGGAGAGGGAGGACCATCCTACCCCACTAAAAAGAGAAGACAATTATGGTCTGCTGGCCATGCACAGCTGTGGCACTGCAGAGGACTGAAATCGCAATCTACCAACAACAGGGCCAAGGCTCAGATGGTTTCACCACTCAGGAGCTCCCCACCACGCCTTTTTTAAAAATACATTACTAAGACATTTACGCAGTCGAAAGCAGTCAAGAACAGACAGATGACAGAGTTAATCGAAGTAGACTGAGTAAACCAGGATGTCTACAAACATCTAAATTAAATACTTTAAGACTTTAAATGCTACTTCAAATGTCTTTTAGGACCAAGTCTGCAGTTTCGGCAGTCTATATATAAAAACATTCATCAAAGCAACGAGGTGTGCTTAACAGCAGGTAACGCTAGTGTTAGTGAGCCTGTATTACTCAACGTGTACGCGGGATGTAATAACTGTCTTCATAACAGAATAAAAAATAGAAACACCTATGACACCTTATTCCTAAAATTTAAGACCACAGAAATCTGAATAAAATGAATTTATGGCCTTAAAATTGTTGTGAAATGTAATTTTAGACAAATTAAGATTGTTTTTTTTTTAAAGGTTTTTAAACCTCACACACGATCCAAATACACGCCAAACAATTCAGCCATATTAGTCATCACCACTTACCTCTAGAGCGCAACTGATATACTGATTGGCGGATAACATCAGTTAATACTGACAATCCATTGTTTTATCCGTATCGGCAGAGATCTTGCTAATGATGCATCAAGAATTTCCGTCTATTTTTGGGTCAGAATCTTCCGACAATAATGTACAACTTTAGATCAATGGTCTCCAACCCTGGTCCAGAAGAGCCACCTTCCTGCAGAGTTTAGTTCCAACCTGTATCCAATAAGCTGCCTCGCCCTTTACTTAACTCAATACATCAGATCCAGCCAATCAGGGACTTGGGAAGAGGCTGATCAGCTGGAGCAGGTGTGGCAAACTGTGGTTGTAACAGGAAGGTAGCTCTCCAGGGCCAGTGCTGGAGACCACTGCTTTAGATGGTTGAGTTGTTTGCAAACCCAAAGTAAATGAAGGTGATTTAAACATATTGCAGCAAAACAAGACAAATCTGTACTCAAAACACTATTACAGCTGACATTAACACTCTTTAGACGTCTGGTTCCTATCACCACCACTGTGTTCTGACCAAGTTTCTCTAGAACAGAGAATTTCACACCAAAACACTCTGAATGACTGTTTATTTCTTAACCATTTAACACAGAAAGTCTGAAATTTCCCTTTAAAATCAGTTTTAAATGTTCAGTTCGGTGCAGCCCTGCTTGTCTCAAGCAGTACCCACAGCAATGAGGTCTAACAGAGGGCAGCCTCCACCGCCAGCCCACTGAAACACCACCCACATTGTCTATTATTTCATTATAATTTAGTGTAACCAAAATACCCCAGGAGCTAACAAAACTCACTGACCTTTGACCCGATAGTGTCAGTCACAAAGAACGGAGAGCTGATTATGCTTAACTCGCTCAGCCATGAGGCAGGGCAAAAGGTCGCCATGGCAATCTCCCTTCCACCCAACCCCCCCTCAGTCAGCCCGCCGTCTACAGCGCTGGAGTCTGATTACATCTGACCTCCACTGATCAGTCAAACGCGGATTATCAAATCCACTTGTCGCACAAATTACACGGACACCTCTCGTCCACAGACGTCATTGTAATCGCACCCCTTCTTCTGAAACTCAAGCAGCGCTCCAACGAAGCCTCTCTCATATTCAAGGGGAGACGCTGAACCACAGCAGGCATTGTCTTATAATGGTCTGGCTGTTATTCGTAAGTCAGTCAGAGGATTAAGAACAACTATGAATTCCTGTTATGTGTGTCTAATAATTTCTACAAAAGCCACAATTACACAATTAAAGAGGGATTGAAGAGGGATTCCACCTACTATATCAAAACTTCAGCAGAATTCAAACCGCCAATATGGAAACAAAGAGTGGTTTGATGTGAAATGATCTGTTGTAGAGAAATTTACTGAGTTAGAGGTAGAGGTAGAGTTAGAGGTAACAGGAAGCAGATGGTTAAGTTTAATACCTATAAAAGCTCCCTCACAGAAAGCTAGAGCACAAAATAATTCCTAATATGTTTCATGACATCTAAAATGTCATTTTACAATTGTTTTCTGACCTGAGTTTGGCCAAATACCTCATACATTCAAGGCTGTAGGGAGCCATCTTCCACTGACAGTCAGAAACTCTATGACCCCCCCTTTCAATTGGATTGTGATTGGTTCCTAGGCGCCTCACGGTTGTAAAAATATGGCGCTTTGAAATCAGATGAATCTTTTTGAATCATCAACATTACATATAAAACTCAGAAGACTCGTGTTGGTTCACTGGTGGTTTTGGACAGCAAATAAAACGGCTATATTTGTGTTGTAGACATTGTGATCCCCGGTTCCTATCACCACCACTGTAAAGACATCTGAGCTGGTAAGTTTCTCTATAATGAACCATTTCCCAACAGATCATGATGTTTGTGATCAACTGATTTAAAAAAAACAAAACAAAACAAAAAAAAAACAACTTCAACTCAAGTGACTCACATGTGGACCCACACTTCAATTTTATCACTCTCAAAACTACATAATTTGCAGACTACCTTCACAGTAGTTACTGAAAAACTCATAGTAGCTGTTGAATAATTCAGAGCAGCAACTGAATAATTCATAGTACTTACTGAATAATTTATTATAGTTGTTGAATAATGTATAGTAGTTACAGCCTTGGGTCTTAATAAATGGCTGTTAAGACATCTGCACTGAAAGAGTTTCTCATCTTTATCCAAAACAACATTTCTTAAAACTCCAATTCCCATAATCCTTACCTCTTGCAAGTTTTACAGGTGAGCGTGTCCTTGGGGGCATCGCCGTCTTGGCCCCTCCCACAGACATGGCAGAACAGGCTGGGGTCTTGTTGCTGTTGGCAACTCTCACACAGCAGGCTGTTGGAGGCCCACTGACCAGTAGCTCGAGCACCGCACTGAGCACACGTACGACAGTTCTGCAGGGAAAAAAAAACACAGACATCATTTACAGCGGAAAAATAAATAAATAAAATAAAAAGCAAAAATAAATGTACATTTATTGTGTACAAAAGGTACAACATGGTTTTTCCAGACCAAATTCAAGCTTCAAAATAAGTGTTACTACAGATCTTAGCTATGCAATGAAGTTTTGTTGATGACCATCGTAGTCATGCAGTTTGTGTCGTGCTAATCTGAGGGGTATAATCTCATGTTAGCTGTTAGCTACATTAGCCTCATAGTTCCAACACAAAAACAATCTCTGATCATGGGGTTGGTGGGAGGGGAGGGGAACCGGGTAAATCTGCTTATTTTTAAATTTCTTTAAACCAGCTCAGGTTTTTAAAGGGCTCATATTACAGAAGACTGAACCTCTTATTTTTTTATTTTTCAAATAAGAGCCTGGAGTAGTACTTGGTTGAAGTTTCCAAACCCTAGCATTCACACTTCAGTCCATACCGTCCATATATGCCAAGAAAAACTCATTTACATATGTGGACTGTACATCTGCAGAAGTTTGAACACCTTATGTAAATTACATTTTGCTTATTTCCTTAGTGAAAATAAGTTAACAGATTTTCTACATGGGACTTAAATATAGAATTTTTTTCTGCAAATTGTCTCTATTTCTATTGTTTTTCCCTGAGTTTAACGCGCAGGAAAAAAACAGAACATGAAATATAGAACATGCCATAACTTTTAAACAGGCCACAATTTATGCTTTATTTTTTCCAGTATGTTAAATTTAGCAAATAAACAGGAATTGTGTATTAAAATGTGCAGACGTGTGTTCACTGCAGTGAATGCGGTAACATGCTTTCACTTAGAAAATCAACAAACCATATAATTCCATCAGGGGTGCCCAGACTTTACATATGACTGTCCTCATTCATCCCTTAGCAGTTTAGCTCCGCCCACATAACTGAAGTTATAAGGAGTGTTTCAGTCCAGACTGATTTTGGTATGAGGCACAACGCACACAATCAGAACTTACATCATTACATTAAGTCTTAAAGATACAGTAACAGAACGGCCTGTTTAAACCTAAGGAAAAAAAAATTGAAAATGGCCACCTAAAATTGAATTAGGACTAATTTGGTACATAAAACCACACAAACGTTATAAGTTGATAAAGAAATGTGATAACTAACGTACAGCTGATACCGTGGACAGCATGAAGACTGATTTTAGCATCTGTAGGAGCAAAATTACAGCGCATAAACAGGTTACTTTATTCAGAAAGCACTAAAATTTCATCAACACTATTCTAAATACAATCTGCCACCCTAAACATTATCAACAGACACATTTAAATCTCCGCTATCTTGAAAATCAGGTATGTTCACTAGCCCAAGAATTAAATCTAGTAAATCCAATCACTCCTTACTCTGACACAGCTCTAAAGTCACAAACTCCACAGAAAACACTAAAATCAATCCAGATTTAATTATGCTGTGATTATGTCTCCACAAATCCTCAAAATTACGGCCATCATGATCATCATGTACTTAACAGCAGCTCAGCATTTGATCACAGGGCTGTAAATTTCATTACAGTTTGAAAAAAAGCCACTTCAGGCTCAGCACGGGCGGTTCTGAATGACTGTCTGAGACATGCTCCTCTTTACTGCCCCACACATCAACCACCCCCACCCCCCACCCCAAAGAGCTCCACACTGCTGAATCCTATCACTGGCCTACAGACACAGAGAGAGAGAGAGAGAGAGAGAGGGAGAGAGAAAAAGAAAAAGAGAGAGAGAGAGAGAGAGAGAGAGAGAGAGAGAGAGAGAAAGAGAGGGAGAGAGGGAGGGAGAGAGGGAGAGAGGGAGGGAGGGAGGGAGGGAGAGAGGGAGGGAGGGAGAGAGAGAGAGAGAGAGGGAGGGAGGGAGAGAGAGAGAGAGGGAGGGAGGGAGAGAGAGAGAGAGGGAGGGAGAGAGAGAGAGAGGGAGGGAGGGAGAGAGAGAGAGAGGGAGGGAGAGAGGGAGGGAGAGAGGGAGGGAGAGGGAGGGAGAGAGGGAGGGAGAGGGAGAGGGAGGGAGGGAGGGAGGGAGGGGGAGAGAGAGAGAGAGAGAGAGAGAGAGAGAGAGAAAGAAAAAGAAGAAGAGAGAGAGAAAGAAAGAGAGAGAGAGAGAAAAAGAAAAAGAGAGAGAGAGACAGAAAGAAAGAGAGAGAGAGAGAGCAAGAGAGAAAGCAAGCGAGAGAAAGAGAGAGAGCGAAAGAGCAAGCAAGAGAGAGAGAGAGCAAGCAAGCAAGCGAGAGAAAGCAAGCAAGAGAAAGAGCAAGCAAGCGAGAGAGACAGAGAGAGAGAGAAAGCGAGCAAGCGGGAGAAAGAGAGTGTATGGGGTGGGGCAGAGAGGGAGACAGAGAGAGAGACACAAGCAGAATGAGAAACAGAAATACAGAACACGAGAGAGAGAGAGAGAGAGGAAAAAGGTGAAAGGAGAGAAAGATGAGAGATATGAGAGAGAGCGTCAGAGAGACACGGCGCAAGATAGAGACAGAAAGATAGAAAAAGAGCAAGAGCACACGACTATGATGATGTTATAGATACAAGACAGACTCACAGAGAGCTGGAGAGAAAGTGAGAGACAGCCGAACAGAGAGAGGAGGAGGAAGGGAGAGAGAGAAGGAGGAGGGAAGCCGGACAGGCAGCAGGAGAGAGGAGAGAGCATCCAGAGAAGCCACTGCCTGGTCTTCAGGATCCTATTTCCCCTCCTCTCCTAATCCTCTCAGGCGGAGCTGAGGGGTCTGTGCGTGCTGCTAAAAACCCAGATAACTCAATTAGCTCTGGCAGCGCTGGGTGTTTTCACGTCTTCTCCGACCACAGCGCTGCGTGCACCAACAGGGAGGGGATTCATTACAGGAAAAGCAGCCTGACAGCTGCTAATCAGAGTCTGCAATCAGACCAGGCTGGCACGGCCCAGAACCACCATCCAGCCTGACATACTTTTCCTATGGGTGGGTGATACGGATCAGTTTACAAGACATTTTCGCAACACACATTACAGTCATATGCAAAAAATAAGTTAAGACGTCCTCTACAGGGATATAATGTATATAATCTCCGCGGAAAAGCGCCGACAACAGAACAGGTTGCTCTGTAGCAGTTGAGCCCAAGGTCA
The DNA here is from genome assembly GCF_904425465.1 of Colossoma macropomum. Lineage (NCBI taxonomy): Eukaryota > Metazoa > Chordata > Actinopteri > Characiformes > Serrasalmidae > Colossoma > Colossoma macropomum. The sequence continues at coordinate 5,897,755 of NW_023494785.1, read as the reverse complement.
ACATGCCCAATGCCAAACGTGGGCTAGAGGGGTATAAAGTCCCCCAGCATTGGACTGCGGCGCAGTGGAACTGGAGTGATGGAGCTCCATCCAATCAATACCTGTGGGATGAGTTGGAGTGTCCAGAACTGATCATCCAGCATCAGTACCTGACCTCACTAATGTCCTTGTGACAGAATGCAATCAAATCCTCACAGCAATGTCCCAACTTCTAGTATAAACCTTTCCCAGAATAGTAGAGGCCATTACTGCAGTGAAGGGGGACAAACTCCTTTTTAATACTCTTGGTTTTGGAAGAAACATTGGATAAGCAGGCGTCCACAAACTTTTGGCCATATAGTGTATGTTGAAACAAAGCACCAGCTGCACAAAGCAACGCCATTACTGAGGCCAGACTAATATTAGTTGGGCAGTAATATCGACCAACAGTGATGACCTGCGTTCGATACTGTCAAAATATCACAGATATCAACTCTTTTGTCGCAGACTCACCAGAATTCAAACCCAAGGTCTCCTGATGATGCAGTGAAATCTTAGATAGTTGAGCGACTAGGGAACCCAATATGAGTCACATACTGTTTACCGTTTAACAATGTCCCAACAGCAGAGGCCCAGGAGGTGAATCTGAACTACAATGTGGCTCAAAGGCAAAATATGTCAATCTTTAGCATAAAATAATATAAGTAGGGCGGTCAAGCAATTAAAATAAGTGAGTCAAGATTAACTGCATCAGTCTGTGCATATGAATAATCATAATTGCATTTGTCTTAATTGCTCAAATCTAACCCTAAAGAAAGATTTTTTTCCCCCATTTTTTCCCCCATTTAAAAATAACAAAACAAGCTTCACTAGAAAGTATTCATAATCTTCAATAATTGAACTTGAATCTGAACACAACACTGTGTGGATGCAGGGGGAACACAGTGTAGTATGAATGTAGTTTCCAATTTTCATCATCAATGTCCAGTGAGCCCCACAAGGCTGTATGTTCCAGCTCCTCTGTGGTTGTAGCCCCTCACTCTCATACTATTAGTTAAGTCTTGTTAGGAAGGCAGCTGGATGTTCACCTTTTGCTCTTGCTTTTGTTACATCGTGGGTTGTTGGTTTATTCATAGTTCTCCAGTGAGCACTGACCAGTGTGGTCTGCTGAAGGCGTCCTCCAGTGCTGATGTTACTGATATCGCTGATATTGCCAGCTTCAGTGCTTGGTCTGGTTTGTAAATGATACTTCAGACTTCATGTACTTCAGTGGCAGACAGATTCACCTTGGCAGGTGGAAATAACTTATCAATCCTGCCAGAAATTAAAGCTGCCTGTGGTGCTTGTTATTATACTTAGTGTAAATACCCTATTACAATATTAATAATGCTATCAACTAGAAAGGGCAAGTTCTTAAACAAACTAAGTTGGCTTGAAAAAAACAGCTAATAACACTTCAAAAGTCAAAGCAGGTGCACCTGTTTTTGATAATTAGGTTTATATTGTAATTCCATGTAGTTGCTGTGGTGATATGTTTTTATGGTACTCCAGTTTGTTATCAGGGTGTTGTGTTTATGTTGTTAGGCAGTTGCTAAGGCATTGCAAAGTTGTTGGTAAGGTACATCAGGTGGTTGCTAATATGTGTGTGTGTGTCTCTAAACACTTCAGTAAGTTTTTAAACACCTCAGTGTCGCTGCTGGACTGAGAATAGTTCACCAACCAAAATATCCAGCCAACAGCGTCCTGTGGGCAGCGTCCTGTGACCACTGATGAAGGACTAGAGGATGACCAACACAAACTGTGCAGCAGCAGATGAGCTATCGTCTCTGACTTTACATCTACAAGGTGGACTGACAAGGTAGGAGTGTCTAATAGAGTGGACAGTGAGTGGACACAGTGTTTAAAAACTCCAGCAGCACTGCTGTGTCTGGTCCACTCGTACCAGCACAACACACACTAACACACCACCACCACGTCAGTGTCACTGCAGTGCTGAGAATGATCTACCACCTAAATAACACCTGCTCTGTGGGGGTGCTAAACACTGAAGACAGGGTGAAAGGGGGCTACCAAAGTATGCAGAGAAACAGATGGACTACAGTCTGTAATTGGTAAGTGGTGATATAATGGAAAATATAGCTGATAGAGCTGATATAATGGAAAAAGAGTGCAGATAGAAAGAGATGTACTTTATGAAGTGGCCTCTATATACATACATACACACACACACACACACACACACACACACACATTCATACACATATATATATATATATATATGAGCACTGTCAAGCTATTTTGTGTTTAATGTGAGATCTAACATTCCCTTTAGCAGTGGTCACCAACCCTCCCTCTGGAGTTTCACTATCCTGTATCTAGCTTGCTGCACCCCAACTCACCCAACACCAATGCATCTGATCCAGCCAATCAAGGATTGATGAACGAATTAATTAGCTGGTGCAGGTGTGGCAGATTGAAGTTGGAACCAGACTGCAGGAAGGTAGATCTCCAGAACCAGATGTGGTCATCACTGCTCTATATGGTCAAAATCCGGATTCTAACCAAATCATTTTTAAAAATCATTCGTATTTTGCACTTGGCCCATTTTTTGCAAGGGAATGTATATGGTAGTGTGTATATGAGTCTACATGTAACGTCTATTCGCTTGGAGTCATCAGGATCTCCCATCCCCCAAAAACAGGGCAAAATCTCAGCCAGCTATGCCTCAAGAGGCTACTGTAAACCTCTTATAACGAAATGTGCCCATGATATTCTCAGAAAAGTGCAGAGTGACGTAACATCACAATGATAACATATGGCGACACTGCCCACCCCTACCTCCTCATCTCACATTGCTCCATTTCCTGCACTTCTCTGTCCCTGTGCCAGACTGCAAAACCTCAGAACTGACAGCTCGGCCGCTGCTGCCAGACTTCCTTTTCCACTCTATTACAGCACACAAACTCATGCAGAGAAGCTTTGATCTGTTCTTCTTAATGAGGGCAACGAGATTATTAATCAACGCCTCCTCACTGCGCAGAAGGGAAAAGGGAAGGGAGCGTCTGCCGATGTGGAGTCAGAAGGGTCAGGATTCTTGGAGAAACACCAGCATGTGCCATACTCTTAAAGCTGAGCTCCATACTCTCACAAGGCACGCTGTATATTAAGGCTGAACGATATTGACAAAATACTGTGCTGGGATTAGGCTAAACTGCTACATACTGGCACCGATATATACGTAATGTCTTAAAATATATCAGTAAACTCTTATTATTGTTTGGTTCAAGACTGGCCTGCGTTATTCTTGACCAAAGCTATTTACAATATGATTCTTTTTTATATTTGAAGGGAAAAAAAAAAAAGTAAATGAAGTGGGAAATGGATTGTATAGATCAACCAATGCACACAAACATTCTGAGGTTGGTCAGGACTGTGCTGCAATAAGTAGTCGGCAAAGTGGCTCATTAAGAATAATGTGGTGTCTGTTGATACAAACACTATACTAAGTCTAAGTAAGAAATTAATCAATTGGGCTGTGAACGTGGGGATCAATATGTTTTAATGTTCGCAGTTCCTTCCACCAAATTATAGTTCCTTAACGAGCAGCTTGTTGCTACGTCAGAGTAACGAGCTCCGCTCACTCGCTGCTCAGTCTGCTGTAAGCCTCGCCTTTTGAAGTACAGACTGAGCTATAAAACTGCCGCAATATCAAGTTTAGCTCAGTTTTGTCAGTTTTTGCTGGATCAATATTAATGTTGTTTTGTTCCAGCCAGTCTGTAAAGCGTCTTACAGCCCATTTAGTTTGGCAAATGGTATTCGGTTCATTTCTGGCTCCTAACTCTAATAGGCTGAGCAGCCGTGCTCTCTACTGTACCTTTCTTCAATGACTCCCTTGGGCACATCAGATAATGTGGTAACATCACAAAGAAGAGCTTAAACAAGACAAACATGCTCGTTTTTGTATAGAAACATTGTTCCTGGTATGGTTTGGTAGTTCTTGTTACAGGGTTAACCTTTTCAACTGCTTGAGACCACCGATGGTTCCAAAACGCACTTCGTCATATTCTTCATAACATTCATATTTCATAAGCTACATTCAAAAGGTGGGGGTCATATGAGAGCTGTAACTGTCTTCTTTCCAGTCAAATAGATGGGTGATGTAATTTTAATCCCTTATAATAAAAGAAGCTGAACTCATGATTTTTTTTTTCTACTGAAAGTCGACCCATTTTTCCACAAATCTGGGCTATAAACTATAAACAGATGGCGTCTCTTCAGTGATCTGCTCTGTAAAAATTATTTTTATAAAATAATACAAAGAGCGTCTAAGATTTCTGGCTTTCAGCAGTAAATTGTAAGCATATAGTGATCTGTGTGATCATAAAACACGTTCTGTTAATTTGAGAGGAGCTTTTACAAAAAAATAAATAAATCAATAAAATAAAAATGTACATTTATTTCATGCAGTTACTGAATAATTTGCCTTGTGATTTGGTTGTGTAAATTCAGATGGACAAACCAAAATATACCCTGGAGAATGAGAGGTTAATACATCAGAAATGCTACTTGTTAATGAAATGGCAAAAGCTTGCATGTTAAGTTAGCCTATTATTGTTATTAGTTTATAAGACTGGCCTGTACTAAACTGTCTTTTTGTATTTAACAACTTTAATGTGACTTCAGATTCACTTTAGCCCAAATTCATGTTTCGCGTGGGAAGACGTTCAGTGTGTGGAAGATAAACACTGCTTTATCGATTTAGCAACTGGGGTTATTATTTTCATGAACTGCTGGGACTGCAGTTTTTAGAAAAATTAAAGTACATATGAACTTCCAGTGGTCCTGTATCTCCTTCTGTTACGAAAATAAATTGTTTAGATAAATCAGTGCATTAATAAAATAGTCAACAGAGTAAATGAATACTAAATAAATCACCAACAACAGCCCTAATTTAGACTAATGACTCTGCAAATCATGGAAGTGTGCACCGTGATGGAAGCACAGTGGGGTTTATTGTGGATGAGGTAGTACAGAGGCTGAGGCTGAGCTGCTGAATGTGGTCCAAACAGCACAATGCAGCCACTGCACAGCCTTACTGCTGAGATGAAAGCAAAGAGAGGGTCCCCACACAGCCCACAGCACGGTCAGACAACAAACAGCGGCTACGCTCTCTCTACAGCACTCACTCCATCTCTCCATCCCTCGCTCTTTATCCCTCTCCCTCACTCACTGCATTTCCATCCCTTTATACCCCACTCTTTCTCTCACTCTCCTCTTTTCTCTCTCTCTGACTCCCTTGCTCTGCCAGAGAGCTGCAACAAAAAAAGGAACTAAAAGCACAAAAGCTTTTTTCCACCACCGGCTAAAAACAGCCTGGTGATGCCGAGGGGACGGCGGAGAAGAGGATGGAGGGAGAGGGGAGGATGTATGGAAGGGACGGGAGGGGTGGGGAGGTGAGAAGAGGATAAGGCATCGCTAGCCAGGCTGCACAATCCGGGTCGACAGCGCTTCACCCAATGAGTGCGAGCGCTTAGCGCTTTTTCAGCCCTGTTTCCTCACATTCCTCATACGTGAGGAAAGAGTCGCCCTGCACAATTCTGCTCCCCGACCCTTACAAGAACGACTGAGCCACGAACGGAGTGCATGGTAGGGGTGCAAAAAAGTGGCGATTTGAAGTTGATGAATCTGAAGGCAGTGATTCAACTGCATCAATTATAGGCAGCTAGCATCTACTAAAATAAGAAACGATTATAATATTTAACTACAAACATGCATGGCTTAGGATTAGATCTTGGGGGCCTGGCTTGAGTGAGTCCATGCATTTTGGTGGCTGTCAGTCAAAGGAATCAACAATGTCTTGTTTGTGAGTGAAAATGAATGGGAGTCTACGAGAGGAACGAGGGATGAAAAACCGCCACAAAGAGGAGTACAGGTCGGTATGGCTGTGCAGTAGAGTTTGAGGTCCTACCCTTAGTGAGTACATGTAGTTTGGTGGCTGTTGGGCAATGAAGTAATAGAGTTTGTGTGGTGGCAAAAATGAATGGGACTGTATGGGAGAAATGAGGGATGGAGACAAAATAGAGTGCGGGACAGAATAAAATTGAATTCGCGCTCGGGGCCTGCCCTGAGATAGTGTATGTGAAACGGTGTCTTTTGGTCGAGCAGACGTACAGTAGATGGTCATACAATTTATCACCCCATTCATTCCTACAGGGAAAAAATTCGGAATTTAACAAAGATCGTACGATAACTATGCATCAGATCAAACAGCTGTATACAAGCCTGAATCTCACAATCAGACTGTGCAATCTGGAGTTGGAACGGTGTTTATCTCGAAAACTGCAGGACGAGTTAAGTGGCAAAAATCCGGCAGAAAAATAAGAATAAAAGAGAAGAAAAATAATATAAAACAAAGAAGAATATAGTTGCGCGTTGCTTTGCTAATACAGTATGCGCTCCAGAGATGCAGGAAGAGGGGTAAGAAACGTGTTTACTATTCCAGAAATGCTGAACGTAAAATAAAAATAAAAATGTTGTATTTTCAGCACAGAACTGGCGCACGTATGCTTGTTTTTGGGTGCAATTCATATGTTAATATTATGTATTGCTTTAAATGTAAACAATGCATTGGTTAAATGTAAACAAAGCCATGCAGAGTTTGATGTGAAATGCTTAATTCTAGAGAATCTTAGTGAGTCAAAATTGTTCATAGTGGTGGTCATAGGAACCAGACATCTGAAGGATGCCTCTAAAAGCTGCCTCACATTAAATGGTTATGAATAAACGTCTTGATGCCTGGGACATTGTTTTATAATAGTTTTGGGAAGGTTTTGGCCCAAAATTTTATTTATTTATTTTTTTTTTTTTATAAATACACCCACGGTATTCACGCAGGACATTATGAGGCAAAACAGTCCCCAAAGAGAACAGATTTATCACTACTTTACCGTCAACATTAAATATAAAAACTTGTGTAGGTTCACTGGTGGTTTTGGATAGTAAATAAAATGTCTATATTTTTAGATGTGGCTCCTGGTTCCTATCACCACCACTGTAAAGAAAAATCTGAGTCAGCAAATTTCTGTACAATGCACCATCTCAACTACTGACCTACTCAATACATTAAGCCATATATCTTCTGGTTTCAACTGTTTTGTGGTGGCCCATCACTACACCTCTCTCCTAAGTACGCATTGTAACAGGGCGGCTTCGCAGATGCTTCGCAGATGCTCTGCATTACATCAATTGTATTAATTATATCATTTTGATGTAAATTACCCAAATTATTTGGTTACATGGAAAAAGCTGTATTTTAGCATAGCACTTAACATGACATTCACTGCACATCACATAAGTTGCTTAAAATTTCAGCACCCCGAACTTAAACGTTCCATGTCCCTGATGTGCTCATTTTTCACAACCGAAACTGAAAAAAATGACACTTTTTTATTAAAGTAAGCAAATTTGCTGAGAAAAAGCTTGGTTTACTATTCTAGTATATTCCATGATCATGACAATCTCCTCACGAATAACTGCAATTAACAATTATCTCCACATGTTCACTGTCTGCAGCTATTCACGCATAAGCATAAAGTGGCAAAACTCACCGATCACCCTCCTCACAGTCAATGGTTAGTAGCTCTGAACTGACCGACACAAACTACTCACTACTGCACCGGTGAGAAGTCGTAAAAAGGCTTTCTGCTTTTTAAACTTTACGTTCTGCTAATGTTTGCGAAAGCGAACAACTGTGGGAAATAAACGTGACATCCTGAATAACTGCAATTAGGTGGTTATGTAATAACCGTGACAGGCCTAATTCCACCACTGCTTAACACCCAGTCACATTTACTGTGTTTAAGTGAATCTTCAGTTGAAAAGATTTCAGATCCATACCACAAAAACTGAACGATCAAAATGAAATGTGATCCACTGGACCATTTCCTTAAGAATCGAAACTGACCGGACTCCCTGTGTGGTCAGAGGTTTTCACCCGCGCTGTGTGGTGTATGCTTTAGATTGGCTCGTTACCTTACACCTCCAGCCACCGGTGGGGATGGATTCCATTACGGGCTGCAGGCAGAACGTGTGATAGCCTTTGTCACACATGTCGCACACCAGCATCTTGCTGTCTTCCCCAGGGTTTCTGAAACAAAGCGACAACAAAACATGATCGAGTTAGTCACACACCTCTGAGTGCTTTAAAACAGCAGAGTGAGACGAAACACACACACACACACACACACATATACACAAAGCAAAGAAAAGCATCAAGCTGAGAGGCGCAATCCGCACTGAATTCATCCCAATCAATTATCTACTGTAATAATGACACACAGCAGCATTTTGCTGTTTGTCTAATTGAATTAGCTGCCGTGCACTACCCAGGGACCGCCATCTGCAGGCTCCACATGACGGCTTCATTACGCGCCGATGGCACTGTTCAGCCAAACGGCAGCTGATATTCCAGTGTTTGGAGAAGCCAAACAAACGCACCATTAAACTCGACACATGAGAAATGGCACTTTGGCAGCTGCGGTTCCTACTCCAAACCTGTTTGGGTGATAAATCTAACCAGGGGCTTCGCAAAAGTGAGATTTATAGGGCCAGGAGTTATAGGAGGTGGAGGAGGAGGGGGGGTGATGTTTCAGGGTAGAGCGAGGGAGCCTGGACATTCATCAAATCCCGGGCATGTATTTCTCAATCCGATGCAAATCCACACTAAATGAGAACGTCATGTGATATTTACAGCTGTGGAGAGCTATTAAAACCATTTTCCCCTCAGCAACTCTGCTTCCGCGGCCAGGCCTCTACCTACCTCCCCCCACCGACGCGGCGTTTCAGCACCCCTCCTCCTCAGCCAGCCTCGCCGAGTGGAGAGGGATAGTTAAGACTAAAATAGAAATCAATTTGGACTCTTCCTTTCATTGAGACAGCAGAACTGTACAGCGAGCATTTAGGACCGAGAACAATGAGCTCTCGCGGCGCACACACACGGGAGATTTCTGAAAACCGCAGGAAAAAAAAGGGGAAAAAAGAATCCTTAGCTGTGAGAGTGATCAAGGCAAGTCGGCTAACCGCATGTTTCCCCTAAAGAAGGATCAGTCTGGGGTGCAAAACTGGAATCTGATGCAATCAATAATCGCTCAATTTATTATTTTTATCACTCAATTGATAAAATTGATGAAATTCCGCCTGCTAAAACATTTCATACAAACATGGTTAATAATGGCTCTTTCGTATTTTGGCTGAAAGACAAAACAGGCCAAAAATGTTGCTCAAAACAAAAAAAAAAAATAAATAAATAAATAAAAAAACCACCCAGAAAAAGGGAGAACAAGGTGGAAAATGAAAAAGTTTACTAATTATTTTAATGGTGATGAAAACAAGAAACTCTTTCACTCTTTCACTCTCCTGCTCTGGTCAGCGCAGACATTCAGACAGTCAGAGCCGCAGCAGATAAACAGTGAAACGTCAGCCCATTGGAACTATATCACGGTTTCTATAAGGGATCTGTTCAAGTTGTGTATCAAGAGGAGACACACATGAACTTCCCCACTACAGATCTGATGCCACCTGAAAACATCACATCCCACTCGACACGCAGAATATAGCAAAACAAGAGAAGCAGAAAGGAAAGTCTGCCACACTAATGCCACCTGTGGACGGTGAACGGACACGATGAAAACAAAGAACAGCAAAGTCCAACTATAATATAATGGAAACTTAAATCATTTCATTTTAATGCATCACTGTTTGTTTTTTAAAAAGGCTTTTGAATGGTTCATTCACGAATTTTAAATCAACAGTTTGACTTATTAAATAGCAAATAATGTTGCAACGTTGGCTAATAGAAAATACTGTCACTCAGGTTTTTAACGTGATCATTTTGCCCACACAGTATGCAAAAAGACAAACAAAATAAAGAGCTAATGAAGAAGTGCTGATTTGGCTGTAGAGCTGTCATATGATTCCAATGATCAATGGTGATTAATATCCGTGTGGTTCACTCACATTACTCACATTTGTCTTTTGCTCAAATTTGACCCGAGAGAAAGATTTTAGACATTTAAAAATGGTTGTGCATTGTATTACAGATACAGAGTGGACGGTTTTCATCACAATATATTATGCATTTATAATAATTCAATAACATTATTTTCATCATGTGATCGCAGAGAGAAAATTGCATGATTTCCACAGATTGAATGCAGTTTCCCCATTTTCTGACATCCAGTGGGACCAACATTGGCTACATGTACCAACTAATGAGTGAATATATCATATATACAGTCAATGGTTCAACTGGATTCCTGTTACAGCGGAGGCTATCGAGGGAAAGTGGATTTGTCCACTTTACTGTTGCTTTTGTTGGTTTGCTGCTCATTGATTTATTCATAGTTCTCAGCAGCTGGAAATACCTTCTACCAAAAGAGCCATCAAAGGAACTTTCCTTTTAAAAATTGTATTTGAACAAGAGCGCTAAAGTTGTAGAATCATAAAAACAGTGTAAGGCAACCTTCCTAGGGTTAAAAACATCTGTGATAATAATGAACGCATTAACTTCCACAATATCGGTGCGCAGAAATCACGATCAGCCCTAAAAATGTACATTTGGTGCAGCTTTACTTCTGTTCACGCCTTAAATGACCAGTATCCACTGATGGGTCCACACTTCTATACATCAGCCCATTTGTGCTGTGGTCCATGTTGTTACTGAATAATAATCCATTGGATACAATAAAAATGAGATTAAGGTGATAATCAGATAAGCAGATTGTCAGAAACACTTTCTGCTTTTGTCAAGAACCGTCTCAGGTTTATTTCTAATCTCTCTACTCAGAGTTAAAATGCACACGCAGATATATACACACACTCACAAGCAAGTGATTTAAGAGCAACCAGATCTCACTTCTCAATATATCTGAGTGAAGGGGGTTGGGCTGATAAACAGCACAAAAACCCTCCTTATCTGCTCATCCTGCATCATTCAGTCCCACCAGCTGTTCACATCCTGAGATTAGCCCTTTAAAGATAAGCGTCCACGCCTGCCTGGCCAATAGCAAATGGCACTCTACACTGGGTAAAGTGCCACTGGAAGACTTTCAAACAAATGAACATGTTCAGATAAATGACAGAGTGATATATAACAAATTTCAGAATATGGATTATCAAAAGGAAGAGTTTAAGGTGACGTTCGCATTACAAGCCTTACTGCTCAGATTCTTTTTTTTTTTTTAAAAGATGCACTGAACTGTATCAGTAAACTGTTTAAAAGCGGACGGATGGTATACTGATACTTAATGGCGTGTAGATCATATCTTATTCCATAAGTGCAGAATGTTTAGGCTACGCCTAGAGCAGGAGTCAGTAACATGCAGCTCTTTCACTGTCCTGTTGTGGCTCCACAGCAGAATTAGATTCTTAGGGAAAAAATAAAATAAAATGATCCTCCTTTACAGTAAAATAAAGCTCTGCTGGTCGTTCAACACAGTTTAACAATAAATGGTCTTAAACACTGGAGTTAATTAACTCTGAAGTTTGGGGCGCCCACTGCTAGTCACCATAGCAATGCAGACTACAATATCGCCTGGCTAGTAGCTAACGAAAAGGCAAAGAGAAAGATTTAAGACGGACATTGATAATTTGGAGACTAATGGACTTTTTTTTTACATTTATAATCACTCCAGCTGGTTTCCTGAAACGTTTAAACTGTCAAACACTAAAAAGCTGCAAAAACAAAGTCAACTTCTCATTCGAATTTTCCCATTCCACCTTAAATGGTGCCTGAGGTGCCAGAACTTAACTGCAGCACCATTTAAGGTCGAATGGGAAAATTCGAACGAGAAACTGACCTCATTTTTGTGACTTTGAACAAGAAGCTGGCGAAAGAGAAGCTTCGCAAGAAGTCGAATGTTGAGAGACATTTCACAAGAAACTACTCTATTTTTCCGGAAAAGTTTCCTGTCGGAGATGTGAGAAAAGCGGCTATAGCTGAGCTAAAGCTTAAAGCAGAGCAAAGTAAGTCTGCATTTCGTTTATATTATATTTTTAAGCCTATACTAGAACATCAGCACATACTGAGACATATTGTGGCTCCCAATGTGGTTTGATTTTTGCTGAAAAGACAAAATGGCTCTTCTTAACATTTGGGGTGCTGATTTGTGTGATTTGTGAAAAAATATTTGTTAAAACAAACCCTTGTCTGTTGTTTTTTCTTTCTTTTTTATTTTTTTTTACATGACTTTAACAAAAATTTCTCTGTAAAATTAATCCAGGTGGAAAAACTTGGTACCAGTTTTTCTGCCAACTCGACCAAGTAACGTGAACAGCCTTAGTACAGGGCATGAGATCACAGAAAGAGTGGACACACTTACTTGCATGTGAGGCAGACTTTGCACTCGGGACACTGCCAGCCTGCCCTCTTTAATGGAGTGACTACGATATCCAGACAGGTCCCGTGGTAGTGCTGACCGCAGGAAGTACAGAAGAGCTGGTCCTGCAGGTCCCCCGGGCTGTCGCACACCAAACAGTTCACTTCATCTTTAGCTTGGAGGGAAAGAAAACAGAGAGGACACATTAACTTCCCATACACACGGCCAACACGCATTCATTTATTAACACATTCTTAAGAATACAATGTTCGCTGTGGGTCAAACGACAAAACAGCTAATCAGCTTTACATTTCTAAATGCTGCCTGTATACATGGAGAAAAAAAAACTACGTTTTCCTTACATACAGTACAGTGCAAAAGTCAGAGACCACCCTTTCATTTCACATTTATTTCTTTTTCATTTTACAAGTCAATCATTTTGCAACGTCAGGAAAAAAGCAGAAAACACATGTAAAAGAAAACTACAAAGAAGCAACAACTAAACACAGTATCAGATTTTTTCAGTTCTTGTGTCGAGTCTATCTTTGTCTTTGTCGTATCTGTGTCGTTCTTTTCAGTAGACTCTGATTCAGTTCCTCAAAGAAATCTGGAGGCATATATCTTTCCACACCTCCAAAGTTCAGTCTTAGAAGTTGGTTAAGCATTTTCTGCTTCTCACGATCCAAATAATCCAAACACGTTCAGTGATGTTGAGGTCTGGACTTTGGGGTAATCAGTCCTTTGTTATGAGAACTCCAGCAGCTTCTTTGATCGATCTGTAAATGATGTTCTTTTTTTTTTTTTTTAACTATATCCTTTTCTCAGTAACAGCTTCCTGACAGCTACACAACCGTTGCAGACCCATAGCACTGAGCTGTCGTCTGACAGTGGAAGGATGGACAGGAACATCCCTCTTCCTTATGCAAGTGGATTATCTTATATGTAATTAGAAATATCAGAATCCTCAGAAATCTCTCTCGAAAAACAAGGAACTTAAACTTAATGACTGCTCTGACTGGAAAAGATACCATTTTTTTGCACAGTATTGTATGGAGCTTTTAATTCAGTGGAAAGATGTTCTTCACAATGGTGGTCTCTAAGGCCCAGTCCCATTTCTTATTTTTAGCCCTACCCCTCGTTTTTGAGTGTCATCTTGCCCCTTGGAACTGTGTTATAAGTGGAAGTGGCTGATATCGTCCCCTATGAAATGGGACCCTCAAATAAAGAAGAGCATTACTTCATTAACAGCTACCAGCGCTGCTCTGTAGGCGACCCTGCCAGTCTGCAGTGATAGCAGAGGAGGGTAAAGTTCAGCTCCTCACTGCTGGGCTTTAGTTACATTTAGGGCATCATATGCCTTCAAAGAGGGGGGCAATTATTTATCACCACCCACCCCTAATTCTTCAGTGTTATGAAGCTGAAGTCAGTTATTCATTAGCACCTTTTTCGAATTTTCCCGTTCCACCTTAAATGGTGCAGCAGTTCTGATGCCTGAGGCTGCTGCGCCATTTAAGGTGGAACGGGAAAGCACAGTATTAGCGATTTTTAAGCTTGTTATGAATAAAATGACCATAATACTTTTAAATGACATAAACTAAGATAATAAAATGGTTATCCAAATTTTTTTTAATGGATAAAATTCCCACATTTGTGTGTTTCTTGCCTGTTTTTCTTTTTTTTTCCCTGATAACACTCTGTTTGGAGTGAGTCTCTGAAAAACCTCTGCTTGGAGCTCCATGTAGCCTTCATCCTAACACTTCGCCCTACCCCTATGCAAAACGAAGAGGTAGGGCTAAGGAGTAGGGGCGAAGGGTGAAATGGGACTGGGCCTAAATCTCCTCTTGTCCGTGAACCACCATCTCATAACAGCTAGCTACATACAGATACATACTTTACTTTCAGCTCCAATCTAAAGTCTTATTATATAGTAACTAACAGAAAATTAGTAACTGCTAAAACTAATAGGAGGTTATGCATTTATGAGAGTGAGGAGTTAAACTGTGAATCTGCTGATGGGTTTTTAGAGTTTAAGGGACTAATTGTAATTAATAAGCACATTTAAGAATATAATTCGTACTGATGAAAGGAATGCACTCAAAATATAAAAAAAACAATGAATATGCTCATCTAATCAGTGATCATTATTACAGGATAGGCTTGTGTGAGAGAGAGAAAGCTGAGTGAGTGACTCACATCGTGTGAGGGCGAGCTGCACGTGGTCTGGGCAGAGCAGGCTGTATCTCCTGATGTCCTGGAAGGTGCCGGCGGCAGCAGCGCAGGGGTAATGATAGGAGCGGCTACAGCCCTCCTCACAGCACTTAATGGATGCTCCAAGGCGCTTACAATACGCACAATACTGTAAAACACACAAACACACACGAACGAGTTACTTTACTGACTTACAAAGCAGCTCATCTCACTGCCTGAAGCTTGTTTATGTTCAAGCAACTGCTACAAGCCAAATTCACAAAATAAACAGAGTTACAGAGTTAATAAAACATAGCTTTCAAGAATCCGATCCGCAGTAAAGGCCTGAGCCGAATGACTCTCGTATACTGCCAACAGATCAATCTATCGTGATTGCTGATAAAGCTGGACGATCCAAATGTCAGAAAACGCGCCGTCCACAGCTTTAAGACGGACTTATGTAATCAAACTTGTCTCAGTCTCGGTTTCCTTTTCACACGTACTCCATGTTCACATCAGTCTAAATATGCTGTCGAGCTTCAGAACATTCTGTAACAGTTAGACTGATAAAAACCTGCAGCCTTCAACACATGGAATGCCTTTTCCCATGAAACATGAGGGCTTAAACAATTATGATGAGGTTAGATCAACGTTATTTAAAAAAGGCAGTGTTTTTAATATCCTAATACTAATATTAAGCTACGATAAGGCCCGAAACATACTTCACGCAAAGACGCAAATGACACCGCTCGTTCAACGCACTGCAAACTCTCAGTCCTTCTGTACAAACTCAGCGTGTGTTCTTACGTTGCTATGGCGGTTAAAACACTCAGTACTGAAGGGGGCGATAGAGGGCAAATCAGAGAGGGATCTACTGTTATTCCAACAGCCTCAACAGCTAAACGTGGGCAGTAGAGGAGAGTGAGCTGCTTTACCTCTTCTTTTGAAATGCAAATGTGATAATGCATGATATTTTTATGTTTATTCAAGCCAACTTTGCGTGACACTCATCAGCTCGTCTGCTATGGCAGTTGAGAAGCATGCAGGCGGTGCGAGCACGCTTGGTCAGGCTTGGCTGTCGTAGTGCCCCTTGCTGTAACGATAAGATTGCAGCTTGTGTTTCTGTTGCGACACATTTTTCAATGCAACTACTCGCAAAACCCCGTCGGCGGCGCACGAAGCGTGAAGTATGTTTCGGGCCTAAAGGTAGTGGCTGACTTCAAAAGCTTTACCGATGTTATTATTTTTGACAAGAAGTGATTAACAGACTGTAAACGTGGTGTAATCAGGCTTCTCTGTGCTGTTACCACATTAACTTCATTATCAGTCAGTATTCATAGCTCTTTATTTACGGAAACATCCTCACAGGGTGCTGGTTGTGCGGGAAAGTGGTGCCACACAGCAACTAGTTCTTTATTTATTTATTTTTTTAACGTGGCTCTCAGTATCCCACCACCACGCGCCTCCTTGATACTACTATCAATTGCCAATTGCTAGGGGCACAATCAGCCGATAGTACACCGCAGACAATCTCACAGAGCTGGTACAATATTAGTTAATCATGGAAAAGTTACTTCTCCTAATTTTCTTTAAACACAAGTGTTTAACGTAGTATGTAAACATTAAGCTTTGAAAAAGTACCATTCACTAGCCAGGCTATACACGCAAACCGAGCTGCAAAAACAGCTCTTTTTGAATTCACTGTGTTTGTGATGTCAACATATTTACATATTCAGCCTACAGCAGCTTTGCTCCGCCCACTCAAGCTGAAGTTATAAGGAGTGTTTCAGTCTGGACTGCATTTTCCAATGATACAATATACGACAGCCAGTCAGAACAGACCATATTTCCATATATCAGTCAGAAGCTGGAAAATGGTCATGTAAAATGAATTACTACAACTGTTCTTGGTACACAGAACCGCACAAATGTTGTAAGTGGACCTTGGGGGGAAAAAAACACAAGACAAATGTAGGATATGAGCCCTTTAAACACATTTACCCTCTTAAATGTATTGGTTTCGGCAACTGTTGGACATAATTAAATTAAAAAAAATCTAAACACTACACTTTCTCATAGGTCTGAGGTAGATTTTTAAAATTAGGATGGACTTTCATGTTGGAGTGATCAGTATTTGTAATATTTAGAGGGCGGGTTTAAGATTTATTTCACAAAAAAAGCTTGTGGGCTTTTGATTTCATGCTTAATTATTACCTTCATGTCTGAAGAGTCCTCGAGTCCTCACTTGAAACACACTGCCATCAATGAACTATTCCTTAGCGGAGCTGTGCTCCATGTTATATCAAAGGCAGGGCTGGGTATCAAAATTCAATCATTCTAAGCTACTGACAAACTAGTCAAATACTACAAGAGTATTGAGACAGTTTAGGTCATTCAGCACCACGTTTGAGGGCCTAAGAAGACCCTCTTCTGCATCTGTGAGCCAATAAGTTCACTCTTTACAAAAAATTATAGATGTCAGGCAGTTTTCTTTTTGCAAAAACAGATTTTTGCTTTTCGATGTGGACGTTTTTAAGTAATAATTTTTTCTGTTTTTAAAAATCAAATGTAATCTCATTTTAAAGAAATACGTTACTTAACTCAATATTTTCTGCAGTTAAAAGAAACTACTGGGGGAAAAAACACTCAGGAATCAGCATCAAAGTCAAGGTGTCAGTATTGGTATCACTTTAAAAGATTTTGGGCAACACTAAGCCCTAACTGAGCATGACTTTGGTTTTCTTTCATGCACTTTAAGAGGTCTACCACTTCGCTCTTACATTTTATACCAAAACGGTGTCCATTTTTACAAAAGCAAGAAAACTAACAAAACCCAGCATATATATCGGTGCAGAAGGGTGTGATCAACTGAATTCACAGAACCCCAAACAGAACTATACCAGCGCACACACACATACTGCCGCTGCACACACTGCATACAGCGAAAGGCCTGAGAAGAACAGGGTCTTGAACTAAAAACATCTTCCATCAGCAGCCTCAGTAGCCGCCTCTCGGTCCCTGATGACTTAGAGGAGCGCTGGCTCGGCTCCCAAATGCTACAATCTGCAAATACCTTTTAACACAGAGCGCGTCGAGCAATTATCACCCACATGGCAAATCCTCTGAGGCCGAGACGGCTCTGTACCACAACACACAAAGCAGGATGGACCCTCAGCCACACCCAGTCAGGGTTCTGATGACAAAATACAACTGAAACCACTTTTATTATATCTACAGTAACGCAGCCTGCTTCAGTGCATTTCTAAAGGCCAATAGCAACTGGGCATCATTAGGAAGAGATCAACAATAAACAAACAAACAAATAAATATATAAATAAACACACACACACACACACACACACACACACACACACACACACATTAGGAAGAGATCAACAATAAACAAACAAACAAATAAATATATAAATAAACACACACACACACACACACACACACACACACACATATATATATATATATGTGTGTGTGTGTGTGTGTGTGTGTTTATTTATATATTTATTTATTTATTTATTTATTTATTGTTGATCTGTTCCTAATGTGTGTGTGTGTGTGTGTGTGTGTGTGTGTGTGTGTGTGTGTGTGTGTGTATGTATATATATATATATATATATATATATATATATATATATATATATATATATGACAGTCTATCAGCCAAGACGTGTCGGAAGCTTCTTTAGTTTTGCACAACAGCTATGAGGCCAATGTAGTTAACAAGTAACAGAAGCCACCTATTAGTATCATGTTAAAACTACAAACTCAAACTGTGTGGAATTGTTAAGTAATCTGTAATAGACTTGCTTGTGCAGTTAAGCACCGTATAACGCTCATCTATAAAAAGGACAAACCCACATTTTTCAAAACAGTAACAGCAGCAAATTGAAGCCTGAATGTGCAAAAAATGAGTGGACCTGAGCTGTTCTTTTAAACGCTCATAATAGTAATTAAATGACAAATTTGCCAATCTGGAAAAGTGAAAGGCCCAGTCCCGTTTCTTATTTTTACCCCTACCCCTTATTTTCAAGTGTCATCTTGCCCCTTGGAACTGAGTTACAAGGGGTAGTGGTTGAAATCTTCCCTACGAAATGGGACCCTCAAATAAAAGAGAGCATTATTTCATTAACAGCTACCAGCGCTGCTCTGTAGGCGACCCCGCCAGTCTTCAGTGACAGCAGAGGAGGGTAAAGTTCAGCTCCTCACTGCTGGGCTTTAGTTACATTTAGGGCATCATATGCCCTCAAAGGGGGGGCAATTATTTATTATCACTCACCACTGATTCTTCAGTGATATGAAGCTGATCGGGACACCCTACCCCAGACGTAAAAAAGGGTCAACTTGAAAAGAAAGTGTAAAAAAAAGCTATACAGACGTTTCTCTAACAGAAGTTCTCAACTCTCAAAATTGCCTCCTTATATCCTGACAATTTTTTGATGGATTTTTTATTCAGTTCCTCCCCCAATTTAAATACTGTAAACAGACTACTACCCCTAACTAACTGTAGCAGAAGATGGGGGCAAAACAAAGAGGATGCTGCTCCACGTTCCTGTTTGCGTGTTCATTAACCTAAAGGTTCAGTCAGAGCTGGAAGAGCTGTCCAGTTCCAAGCAAGACAAAACCCTAAATGACCAAAAAAAACCCTAAATGACCAAAAAAACCCTAAATGACCTTTCTTCTCTAAATTAAGAAGTTTGGCCAAAACTTGGCTCCTGTCTGTTTCCCAGAGGACACGGTTAGAAATGAGGAAAAGCCTGTTCTGATAATCTTATGTGCAAAAATGGCAAAATGGCAGTTTGGGCACCTTTCCAGATGCTCTAGGCCTGTGCTGAAAGCTGAAGTGAAAGCCTGGAGGAGTGCCCTGAGCTGCTGAGGACTAAAGGAGCAATGCCAGCACCTGCCTCCTCCTCCTCCATCACTGACAGAGCAGCAGGCGACTGTCCAGCAGCGATGCTCCGGAGCCCTGGACTGACCCTTGTAGCCCAGCTCAGCAGGCCTTAAAAAGGCTTGAGTCTTCTGCTAATTACCTTGCATACACATGTGAAGCGTAAGCACTATCAGTAAAGCAAACATCATCTCTTCTTTCCCGGCCTGGCCAGCACTGATTCTGCGGTCTCAGCACTAGTTTTCCTGCAATATCTTTAAGAGACGGTTTCTCTAACCAAGATTAAGCCTAGGGTTGGACTAAATCTCAAGACTGGCTGGGAAACTGGACTCAAGTCCTTCACTTTACTTTTAGTCCTATATTTTACTGAACTGGGTTGAATCAATCAGTGAATTCTCTTACCTAGTAAAAACGAACTAACCTGTACACTGTAACCAAACATGAACACTGATTTTTAACATGCCGATGACAAATTTATTTATTTATTAATTTATTTATTTTAACACCTCTATTGGCACATTTTGATAGGGAAGTCCAATCTGATCTAAAAGAATGGCACCAGGGTTGATGAGGCATATTTTAATTATCCAGTGTTTCTTAATGGCAGAGAGGCACATTTTTAAAAGTTAAACATCTATTAGCTGAGCACCAGATATCATCAAGTGAACACCACATACCATCACGTGAGCACCATATACTATTTGGTACAAACAGTATCTGGTGCTCACAAAGTAGTATCAGCATCCAGTGCTCACCTAATAAGATACAACAGGCACAGGATAATGTATTATTTATATATCACTACGGTCGGAACAAAACCTTGTATCTCCAAAAAAGCAACTTTACAGGAGAAGGAAAAAACCTACTTTACTTTTAATGTAAGTCAATGGAACCAGAATTTTTTGCACATCATTTTGGGCCGTTTCTTTTGGTCCATTCACCATGAAATTTATTCACAGTGTAAAGAGCAAAAGGCATTTTCAAATTATGTTAAAAACTGAAAAATGGAGATACTAGGTGTTCTTCCGACATATGTGTGTGTGTGTATATATATATATATATATATATGCATTTAGCAGTCATTACTATTGAGTTGCCATTAGTTTTGTCAATACTTATACCTGTTAAAAAGAATGGTTAAGTAAAAACAAGCCCCCCCCCTTTACCTCAAACACAGGCAACCAGCCATGTTTGGTGTCTTGAAATTTTGCTTCTTTAATTTTGAACTGGAGCTCTACTGCTAATGAATTAGAAGTCTGTCACTCACAAATATTTCAGGTGACAACCCCCCATTACTTCTACTGCTTTACTTGCTAATTTTAACCAATTGTGGCCTGTGAAAAAGTTACAGCATCATATTTATAATTTGCTTTAATTTTTTGTGATTCGTTATACAAATTAATACAAATAGTGCACTAAAATTCGCGGGATAATGACATTTAAGTTTGCTCTCTGTACTGGGGGTGTTAACTTATTTTCACTCAAACAAAACACGTAATTTGACCAAACTTTTGCATATAACCGTAGCTGGCACAACCGGCCCTGCTTTCTGAACAAGGGCTAATAGGCAATTGCAACACATGCGCGCACACAGAGCGGCATGGCTGACATTTCGTCTGAAAGCTAAATGAGCAATCTGCCAATAGTTTAGCAGATTAGGGGTGCAAATGCAATTAGAGGAACATGATCTGGCGGATGGTCCGGCGCTGTGTGCTGAAGCTCTGGGAGGTAAAGCCCATCCTGAGCTCCGTGACCTTTTCCATTTCACAGCTCACTGAGCCTCACTGCCACGGACAACCTTTAGCAGAACAGCATCCATCTCACTGGCGGCTGCCCTACCGTCTGTACACAACCCCCCCCCCCCACCCACACACACCCAGACAGACCCACAGCCATTCAACTAGATCATAGGGGGTACAGTGTTCATGTTTCTCATGTCTCTCTCAGACACATATACCTCTTCAACAGACTCTGAAGGAGTGTTCTCTCATTTGTTAGGGATGAATGACATCAATCGAATCATATCAGCAGATAATTGCTTACAAAATAAAATTAAAAAATCACTGGACAGATGTTTAGATTGAACCATTATTTCAAACTAATATGTGGTGCTTTAATCGTACATTTATTCACTTTACTGCATTTGTAACCCCAGAAAAATAAAGGTTCTATTTTTCTGTAATGCCAAATAAACAAACGTTACTCAATGCTGCCCTCTAAAGGTGTTAAACACCAAATACACAAACGTCACTCACCGCCGCCCTCTAAAGGCGTCATTAACAAACATCAAATAAACAAACGTCACTCACCGCCGCCCTCTAAAGGCGTCATTAACAAACATCAAATAAACAAACGTCACTCACCGCCGCCCTCTAAAGGCGTCATTAACAAACATCAAATAAACAAACGTCACTCACCGCCGCCCTCTAAAGGCGTCATTAACAAACATCAAATAAACAAACGTTACTCACCGCCGCCCTCTAAAGGTCTTTACAATCATCAAATAAACAAACGTCGCTCACCGCCGCCCTCTAAAGGTGTTATTAACAAACATCAAATAAACAAACGTCAGTCACCGACGCCCTCTAAAGGTGTTAACGAACACCAAATAAATATTACTCACTGCTGCCCTCTAAAGGTGTTGACAAACATTGAAAAAACAAATGTTACTCACCGCCGCCCACTAAAGGTCTTTACAAACATCAGATAAACAAACGTCACTCACTGCTGCCCCCTAAAGGTCTTTACAATCATCAAATAAACAAATGTCACTCACCGCCACCCTCTAAAGGCGTCATTAACAAACGTCAAATAAACAAATGTTACTCACTGCTGCCCACTAAAGGTCTTTACAAACATCAGATAAACAAACGTCGCTCACTGCCGCCCTCTAAAGGTGTTAACGAACACCAAAAAAACAAACATTACTCACCAGCGCCCTCTAAAGGTGTTACTGACAAACATCAAACAAACATTACTCACTGCTGCCCTCTAAGGGTGTTAACAATCATCAAATAAACAAATATTACTCACCGTCACCTTCTGAAGGTGTTACAGCACCAGTCAGAAGTTAGAATTTTCATTATTTTAAGATCCATTACAGGTCTCAATAAATGCTTTTATGTACATGTTTTTGCCTCAACCCAACTAATGAAAATGCACCCAGTTCACAATCGGTTTGATGTAAACAAATGATTGTGAAAAATAACTGCAATCAGCTTAAACAACTGCAACAAGGCGATTACACAATCCTAGTGGCCAGCTTAGCGTGCAACAGAACCCAGAAGCCCTGTGTACATGTGGCAGGACCGTCTGAAGCTGAGAACCCATCCACCACAGCACAGCCTCCTGGACAACCCTGAAACACATCAACGCAGCGTCGGCAGAAACGGCCCCATGACCGCAAATGACATAACCTCAGTCAGTAATTACATAAGCATCACCCAAAAAGGAAAATCTGATGACTCCAACATCAACCACAAGAAGGGAAGCCTAGCTTGGGGCGAGATTTGGCAGGAATGCACTGCCCTGATTCATTCTCTGAATAATCTCATTCCATAAACAATTGCCTCTGCTGACACCATATCGCTTTCTGCTGCAGACCCAACAACGCCTTACAAAGCAGATTACCCAGAGCCGAGGGCAGAGGGCTAGGAGCCGCGCTAAGACAGCACAGTCCTACTGTCCGCGGAAATAACGTCATCTAACAGACAGCAACGGCCTCCAAGGCCTGGCAGCGCAATCGCTTCCTTTATGTTTCCATAAATCGGCTCTGAAGTTTCGGTGCAGCTTTCGGGGCTTTGACGCTTTCCAGTGAGAGCCGCTAGGACTGCAGCTGACTATTTCTAGGGATGAGCCAGGCCAGTTCAAACTTACAGAGGAATTAAACAGATTTTTCAAATATGCTGCATAATTCAAAGGCTGAGATGTAAACAAAGTCATTTGGAGTGGGTTGCTCTGAAATGGGTCATTGTAGAGAAGGCCTGCTGACACCTTGCAGTGGTGGTGATAGGAAGCAGCCTTACAATGACCTGCATGTAGCAATTCACCATTAGCGTTTGTTAAAAAATATATTTTAGGCGAAAAGTTTCTCGAAAATTCTCTGAATGGCCCCGTCATCTTAATAAATTATTTTATTTTGAAAATTTGGTGGAATTTCGCTTTAAGCCATGTGAAACTGAGCTCTTATGGTTATTTTAGTCCGGTGCACTCCATTTATGGACAAACTGGAAAGGTGAAGTTTGTGAACTCTACGCTGGTTTGACAAAGCCACAGCCTCGAAATCCAAGTGGTTGCTAAGTTGTTGCTAGGCTGTTGCTATGGCAACCCAGGTTGTTGCTAAAATGTTAGGCTGTTGCTTTGGTATCTCAAGCAGTTGCTATGGTGTTGCAAATCATTGCTATGTCACCCCTGGTGGTTGCTAAGGTGTTGCTAGGGCATTGTCATGTTCTCCCTAGTGGTTGCTAAGGTGTTGCTTGGCTGTTGCTATGGTATCCCAGGTAGTTGCTAAGGTGGTGCTTGCCCATTGCCATGTTATCTCAGGTAGTTGCTAAGGTGTTGCTTGGCTGTTGCCATGTTATCTTGGTGGTTGCTAAAGTATTGCTTGGCCATTGCTATGTTATCTCAGGTGGTTGTTAAGGTGTTGCTAGGCCACTGCTATATTATCTCAGGTACAACTATCTAAGGTGTTGCTTGGCTGTTGCTATGGTATCCCAGGTAGTAGCTAAGGTGTTGCTTGGCCATTGCTATGTTATCTCAGGTGGTTGCTAAGGTGTTGCTTGGCTGTTGCTATGTTATCTCAGGTGGTTGCTAAGGTGTTGCTAGGGCATTGCTATGTTCTCAGGTGGTTGCTAATTGCTGCTAGGCCGTTGTTATGGTATCCCGGGTAGTAGCTAAGGTGTTGCTTGGCCATTGCTATGTTATCTCAGGTGCTTGCTAAGGTGTTGCTTGGCTGTTGCTATGTTATCTCAGGTGGTTGCTAAGGTGTTGCTAGGGCATTGCTATGTTCTCAGGTGGTTGCTAATTGCTGCTAGGCCGTTGTTATGGTATCCCGGGTAGTAGCTAAGGTGTTGCTTGGCCATTGCTATGTTATCTCAGGTGCTTGCTAAGGTGTTGCTTGGCTGTTGCTATGTTATCTCAGGTGGTTGCTAAGGTGTTGCTATGTTACCTCAGGTAGTTGCTAATTGCTGCTAGGCCGTTGCTATGGTATCCCGGGTAGTAGCTAAGGTGTTGGTAGGCCATTGCTGTGTTATCGCAGGTAGTTGTTAAGGTGTTGCTAGGCCATTGCTATAGTATCCCAAGTGATTGCTAAGATGCTGCTAATCCGTTGCTACGTTCTCCCCAGTGGTTGCTAAGGTGTTGCTAGGTTGTTGCCATGGAATCCTAGGTGGGCGCTAAGGTGTTGGTAGGCCATTACTATAAGAACCAGATAGTTGCTAAGGTCTTGCTAGGCCATTGCTATGGTATCTCAGGTAGTTGCTAAGGTGTTGCTTGGCCACTGCTGTGGTATCCCAAGTAGCTGCCAAGCTGCTGCTTAGCCATTGCTATGGAATCCCAGGTGGTTGCTAATATGCGTGTAAATGTGTGCTAGTATGTATACAAGTCTGTAGGTAATGTCTATGAGTGGCAGGGTGAGAAATGTCTTCTGTGACAACATCTGTGGATTTGAGTTTTCTCTACAATTTGCCTTTCATTTCCTAAAGGCCAGAGTACCCTGATGGGACAAACAAACAAACAAACAAACAAACAAACAAACATTTGATTGGTGTGCCACATATATGTTTGACTGTTGTAAGTCTCTAGAATATTCTTTTCCCATTCACTCTTTTCTGAACACTTTAAGAACAACTGCAAACGTCAGACTGTGTGTGTTTGTCTCGTCTGTGTATTCTGGCCTTAACACAACACAAGATCATTAAAAGCTTTTATTTCTCCAGTATGTCAGTTAAATATCCCTCAGGATTAGTACAAAATCCTGCTGAACCAGCGCGGCGCTACCAGCGTTATCCACCTAGAAGTAAGATAACTGCTGTTGTGACATGACGCTGACTTGTCTTATTGAGGTTATATCACCTTCAAAACCCACAGTACTACAACCTGTTGGACTGACCCACTGTGGGAACATTTAAGCAAACGACAAGTCAACAATAATAACTACACAGGTCTTTTTCTATAATTGACGTCATCAATCTTCTCAGCTAACTGCCGCAGCCCAAGCTGCTACAGCACTGTACAGTCTGTGTCTCACAGACAGACTCTCTAAGATGCTATCTGTTTTCCCAAGAATCAGGTCCCAGAGGTGAGGAAAATGAGCTGAAATAAAAACAATTAATTACTCCTAATGTGCCTCCCCCAAAACCACCCCCCTGACACTCCCCACGCTCGGCTACCCCTGTGCCTGCGTCTGCCACATCACATTGTGTTAATTAGCCGAGGCTTCACCAGAGAGATCGCGGAGGCATTGCTGAACTACTCAAATCCTAATTAGAAAATATTTTAAAGACCAGGGGACCTGCGCAACCCCTCCGCCCTCTCGCGTCTCCCTCTCGCTGCCAATAATAAACTCATTCATGATTCACTCAGAAAGCTTAATCAAGGCCGGGCACGTTCGTCTTCGTCTTGTAACCTATTAGCATCAACGTACATCAGAGAAAGCTACAACTGAAAGCGTGTAGCCCGAAATCATTACTGCGGCGTGGCATCAGTGGAACACTGACATCGTTAATCCTCGCGATGAAGCCGTACTTCAAACACGTCGCTAATGCTTATAAGAGGCAAATCAACAAGTTTCTGTTTTCAAAAAACATCCGGGCTCAGTGTGTAAGGAATAAACCCGATT
This sequence comes from Colossoma macropomum, assembly GCF_904425465.1. Classification (NCBI taxonomy): domain Eukaryota; kingdom Metazoa; phylum Chordata; class Actinopteri; order Characiformes; family Serrasalmidae; genus Colossoma; species Colossoma macropomum. The sequence continues at coordinate 5,871,477 of NW_023494785.1, read as the reverse complement.
CACCACTCAGGCTCACAGAAGGCACAAATCCAGCAAACAAACCAGCAGGTTAAATAAATACTCTGGGGATGCACTTAAAATTCTGGGTCAAGAAATGGTCAAAAAAAGAAATTATACTTCCGAAAGAAAAGAAAAACAAGAGAAATTTGACCAAAAACCAAAAAAAAAAAAGTAAAAAGATTAACTAGAAGGAGAAAGTACATGAACAAACTAAGCTGGTTTCACTAAAGCATTGCTATGAAATCCAATGTGATTGTCAAAGCGCTGTTAGGTCATTGTTATGGTATCCCAGGTGGTTGCTAGTGTCTGTGTTAGTGTATATATACATATAAAGCATTTGTATGCGAGTCTGTATGCAACGTGTATGAGAGGCAGTGTGAGATGCCTTTTGTGATAACCTCTGAATTTTCAACATTCTGCCATTCAGAAAATGTGTTCAATTTAACGCTGTATGAAAGCTGTACATGTGAACGGCACAAGCGCACTATTCCCATTTAGGCTCTACGATCCTGCCAAGCTCCGCGGTTCTAGCTTGAAAACTGCGACTTGTGAAAACAGAACAAATAAAAATCACAGAATAATGCAATGAATCACTGTAAATCAGCTTTTCAAGCCAACTTAATAAGCCATCAACAAATTAATTATAATTGTAAAGAAAAGAACATATGAATAAGAACACTGTTGGTTCCCTTCGTTTTCCTGTGTCGTTTAGTGCACACATTTAAACAGCTGGAGCAGCAGCAGGTCAACAGCGACCATGTCGGCCGTTTGGAGCTAATATCTCGCTGTTGTCGGATAAAAACCCTTGTATCTCCATTTTTGTCGTTTTTTGGTTTTTGACATAATTTGAAAATGCTTGTTGTGCTTTACATTATGTGTAAATTTCATAATGATTAGACCAAAAGAAACAGCCCAAAATGACTTGGCAAAAAGTCTGGTTCCATAGACTTACATTAAAAGTAAAGTAGGTTTTTTCCTTCTCCTGTAAAGTTACCACTTCGGAGATACGAGGTTTTCTTCCGACAGCAGTGATATGCCTTCTCTGAGTGACATTACATAAGATATCTGCAATCTATTTTCACCCCAAGTATCAAACAGGGATACAACACCAAAGAACTCTTCATTAGGAGTTTGATACCACTTAAAAACACACAACATCCCGCTCAACACGCAGAATCCAATAAAACAGAAGCAGGAAGTCCCCGCTAGCACACAGACAGCATCTGTAGCCACAGTCTTGAGATGAAGAAAAAAAAAAGTTTTAAAAATGAAAAAACCAAAATTAAGAAGCCCCAAATGCCAAAACTGTAACACAGTGGAAATCAATGACATGGATGACCAATCGTTCTCTATTCTTGAGGATATTTGATTTCACATCCTGTAACCTACATACTGCAATAATTTCAACATATTATGTAAACTGCCCCCCCCGCCCATCGTTTTTTTCCTGTTTTCGGCCACATGTGTCCTGAATTTCAGTTTCGGTTCCTAAAACTGCGCAACTTATTTCTGTGCATTCACTACTTTCACAAAAGACACAGCAATATTAGAGCTGCACAATACATCGTTTACCCATCACTGGCGTAATACTGTGGGTGTTTTTCTCCAACATCGAAAATGCCTGAAATATGCAAAAGAAAATGAGCCCTCTAACCAATCACAGTGTATTTTACTATGTGTCGTAAGCATCCTGAACAATCACTGTTCCTGCTCTGTGGGTGTTTAGATGATTAAGGGTTCATAAAATACACATAGTTATTTCGGTCAACATAACTCAGGTCAACCTTTGACCATGTAGCATTGCTGAAAGACCAATGTAATCTTATTATTCTGCAAGGCACATGCAGCAATATAATACTAGTAATTTGTCCATAATGCGCAGCCCTACTAAAACTGATTAAAGTGTGACCCCGTTCACAAAATACCCATGATAACTGGGCTCCTCTGTGTGTGTGTTAGCCACGTCAGCATTTCTAGGTGAACTGTTCCACTGGAGCTCTAATGTTAGCTGAAGGACGCTACCTCTGTGCTCCCTGAGTCAATGGCTTTGTCCACGTAGAGCTGGGCCTGCCCTCCTTCTCCACGCCACACACCTTCCGACCAGGCCGCACACCGCAGGTGCGCACAGCACTGCCCTGGAGGAAAAAAACACAAACACAGAGTAATATCAGACTCAGCTGAGCTGCTTACTCCGTTTATTTGGATAAATAAGTAGTAAAGGATTATAGCTAAATTGAATTCCCTTAGTTTGCAAGATTTTCCAACTATTAAGGATGGATGTGTGCAAAACTGCAAAAACATCTCTAAAAACACATGTTTTAACAAGTTGTTGGTTGATACAGTTTACTGAATAGGTGGTACAGTGTCGTGGATAACACGACTGTCCCGTTCGAGAAACTGTAAGATTCAGATCCATTTCAGTTTTTGATATACTTTGGAAATACCTGTTACTCTCTAGATTGTATGTAAATTTCATGATGCATGGACCAAAAGAAATGGCCCAAAATTACTTGGACAAGAAGTCTGGTTCCATTGACTTACATTAAAAGTAAAGTATGTTTTTCCTTCTTCTGTAAAGTTACCATTTTGGAGATAAGAGGCTTTGTTCCGACAGCAGAGATATATTAACAGCTTTTCGTCCAGAGCTGCGACACTCATTAACCGTAGTGGACACCATGCATTTTAAATGGAACATACAATCCTCATGTACCGTAGCCCACACTCCATAATGCAACGGTGCTGTACAAATAAATGAAATTTCTAGTGACGATTAACTGAAATATAAATAACTGCATGATTTAATTGTCTTTTTTCATTTACTGTTCGCAACTATTAAATTACAATCCTAAAGTGGCCACATTAGCTGGTTAGTCATCTTCTTTACTCAAATATCTACAGTTACACAGTTACAGACTCAGATTCATGAGTCCCACTATCAGTCTCAACAAACGCATTTACTGCTCTCTTTTATTTACATTTATTTGCAATGCGCCCAACTCACATTTTTCTTGTTGTGGCAAGATGATTGTAAAATCTAACAACTGCAGAATTTGATCGTAGTCAGACTAAACAAGCACCATCATCTCAAATAAATGTGATCAGTTAATTATGTATTAATAGATATAATAATCTATACAAATGTTCATTATATTCTGCAGTACATTGTAAATAATAGTTGAATTTATGTTTCCTCAGACTCTTCAAATTCATCCATTTTGTCTCTTATTCTTTTTATTTGACCATTTACGTTTGCAGCCTGATAATCTATTAATAATCCGACTAATAGCTCAGTTGGAATAGAACAGTCCATGTGAACACTTCAATCGAAATAGACTTGTCGGACTAGTCAGACTGAGGCCATTCGGAATACAGTTTCTATTCGATAATATCCGTGTAAACGCCTGTATCTGATTACATTCCCTATCGGAAAGTTTAAGTCCGTTCTGATCATGTTCGTCGCGTCATAGCGAAAGTTTATACCGTTCAACATGGCGGAGCAGAAACTGGTCTGCAGAGGAGACGAAGTTTATGGTCTGATCTTTAAAAGACGGCGGTGGGACGGACGTCCAGCTTATGTGTCTCAGAACACGACGTCTTCCTCTCGGCCTTCTTTAATAAGGACATGTGAAGGACGTTTTCCTGAGTCTGACATCATTTTAAAGCAATTAAAACACAAGCACTGCTCACTGCTGCTCATCTCACTCTGACTGGACTCACGTGATGTTGGTTGTCATGGTAACGTCTACACTAAGTGGTGCTCTACGTATGCGTGTAATTTTGGATCTGATTACTTGTAGTGAGTGTGTAAACAGAGATTTTCATCAGATTCTTGCGTAGAGTGAGATTTAAACACCTCAGTCTTGATATATAATTGGAATGTATTCAATCGGATTGGCAAAGATCTCTGCATGTAAACACAGCCAGTGATATTTTATTCTCATTTCCCCTTTGTTAATATCATATTAATGTGTGTTAACACTGTGTGCTTTTCTGGTCGCAATTCTTCATGTGTCACATACTTGGCAAAATAAAGTGATTTGATTCTCTGTATGGGCAAGCAAATCACGCTATGCCCACAAGTCCTTGGGCAAGACTCCCAAGACTACCTTCTCCTTCCTCTGTAACATGATGAGAGTGTTGCTCTGGATAACAGCATCTGCCAAGTGCCTTGAACGTTACGTTTAGCACATTTAATCTCCAACTCACACAACTTTTCTAAGACACGTAGTAGATCGGCCACACAAAATCCTAAATAAAGAATTTTTCCTGAATAGTAAAGTCAGCAGCTTGACAAAACAAGCTAAACTGATGGTCATGTAACTTTTGTGCACGCATCCTTTTAAAAAGCACACTTTATTTTAAATTTGTCTTTAAAACATTTATACAGCTGAGGCCAACTCACCAGTGGGGTCGAATAAAGACTGGACATTAATGTCGTCAGGGAGGCCGATCTGCCCCAGTTCGTCCCAGAGCTTGTGACTGGGCTCCTCCCCGAAAGGGTCTGTGCTGCCTGGGGCCGAGGACGAGTGCAGGCCGCTGTCTGGAGAGCTGATCCTGGGGAACAAGCAGAAAGAAAGGGTTTCACTCAAGGTCACTTAATCACACAGCAACAGCTACGCTTTATTGATCTGTTGCTCAATCTTTCACGCCTGCATCTTTTCAGAGGAAACAGTTTGATCATTTTTTTATCATCCTGCAAATGAACTTAAACAATCCTGTCAAATCAATACACCAGTATTATCAGTCAATTATTAAGCACCGCATTGAACCACTATGCCTCCTGCTGCTTCCTCTCACTTAGCCCAGTCACAGAGCATCATTCAAAGCTCCATCTGTGCGACAAATAACTTTTTATGATGCCATGAAACAACCAGAGCCGTCACTATTGATTATGACCGAAACTAAGTAATCAAGTCAACAATTATTCAAGCAAATGGAGTTTTTAATTAAAAAAAAATTAAAACTTAAAAAAAACGTAAAAAAAAAGACTTATCAAACACAGAACAAGGAACATGGAGATAAGTCTAAATAAGAATTTAGGCAGAGGTCATCAGAGACTCAAAAAAAAATTGGAAAGGAGAAAATATGGAAAGCCTTATGAAAAACATGAACATGTAAAAGCTGCAAATATCATTATAGAGCAGTGCTGAATGTAGAAACCTTCATTGCTTAAGCAGATTTTGTTTTCCAATCATCGCCATTTATGATGCTAATTTCTGCTAGCGTTCGTATGGGATTTGAATTGTTATGCAAATTCTAGCGTGGTGTTATGCTGCCCAAAGCTCTCACAACTACTTAATTAACCTCGATCACTCAATTTGAGTAAAATAAAACAAACAAATATGAAGAAAATGTAATTAAATTTTACTCTCTCATTGAAACAGCAATGGTCTGTTACCACTTTGCGTGAAGATAACGCAAATTTTATGTCCTACTGTTCTCTCATATGTACATCCTGATGAACAGAGGTGAACGATTCACAAAAATTCAGAATTCGATTTGATTCATCGGGGTCTCGATTCAATGCCTGAAAACATGTCTTATGTTAGTACATTAACGTTCCCATTTTCTGTTCAGCAGAGAATTTAACCAATATTCAAAACAAAATCGGTCCTTTATAGTTCCCAATCTAACACATTAGCCACAAGCTAACATGCTAATCAAGATATAATGCGATACAATACCATGCACTAAACAAATCAATATGATGGCTGTATTGTTATATATTTATACCATTATAAATATATATATATTCTTCTTTTTCATTATCCCAAAGTATGAACACATCATCTAAGTGAAAACACATTCTCTACAAACAAAAACACTTAAAAATGGCATTTCGAAAATATAAAATATACAGCATAAAACATAAAATGTGCCATAACCTTTGCAGAAGCCACATTTTATGTTTTATTTATTTTCCAGTATGTTTAACATAGCAAATAAACAGTAACGGGGGCGCACAAACTTATGCACACGATTGTCCATTTTTTAATAAATGCATGGTTTGCTGCTGTTTAAGTCTGACCAGCCTGGCTTTCTCTCTTTTACTCTGATGACTTGGTTAACCATCAAAATATTACCTAATAACTAATAAAATCAACAGTGATGCCCTCACGATAACATCTGAAGAGGTGTGGGGGTTGGAACGGTGGACTGAGGGGCCGTCTCTGTTGGCCCTCACACAAGGACAGGCTGTTCAGATGGGGGATGAGCACGCCGGATACGGAGGTAAAGAGAGAGGAGAGAGGGAGGTAGGGGAGGGGGAGGGAGAGCTAGATAGAGAGCGCAATGCTGCAGAGACTAAGAGGAGCGGAAAACAGAAATTAACATTTAAAAAGAGCCCCGGTCTGAAGAGGGCCAGCCAGAGCCGCCCTGCAGAAGGGTTCAGGATGAAAGACTACTGTATACTAAACTCCTCTGGCCCAGCACATCTGCATACATCTAAATAAATGGCTCGGCACTCTACTTCCTGCCCATTAAGGTCCATATCAGAGGAGGAGGGACAAGCACACAAACACATTAGGGCTGTGTAATGTATACTAAAGAGAGACACATCAAAATCTGATATTTCACACAAACGTATCTGCCAAAACAACCATTTAGAAAATGTAGAACCCAGACTGGCATAACAAAGAAATCTAGTTTTTATTTGTGAAATTCAGTACATTATCTGAACCTCTATTAACTATAATAAATGCCGTTTTGAAAGAAATAAAGACAAAATTATTAAAATGAAAAAATAATTACACAAATAAAGATTAAACAGACCTATAAAAGGAGTCAAAATGTAAGATTTTAGGTATATTTTAATGGTAAAGAAAATGAGAAGCCTTGATTATAAAGCACCGTCTGTTCCCTCCACTCACGTTCAAACAAAAGGAGCAGCAGCAGATCAACAGTGGAAACGTCAGCCGTGTGGAACTATTTAACTGTTCCTATGAGGAACGTTAGACCACTGATTTATCATCTCTGTTCACACTGAGCATCAAGAGGAGATAAAACACCCGAGAACGTCTCCACAACAGGTTCAACACCACCGAAACAACATCCTGCTCGATGCACTAAAACCAGAAGACAACAGAAGCGATTAGGAAAGATCCTGTGAGCACGCTAACGCAATACGTACCAAACATTTTGGAATTAATGGATGATTCTAGATGATCAGCTATTCTCAGTTGTCAAGGATGTTAAATTTTATGACACATGCTGGAGCCTGTATTCACTGTAGTTTATTTTATGTAAATTTTAATCTGTGTCGTGAATTTCAGACAACTTTACACTGTGGCGCATCACTACTATGGAGTAAAATTAATAAAACATATTTTAGCGCAGCAGCCCAGCATTGACAAAACCAGTGATCACCAATCCCGATCAAGATCTACCTTCCTGTGGACTGTAGTTTGAAGCACAACCGGACACACCTGGTCCAGCTTGGGTTCACTACACATCTGAACAGATTATAAAGAGACTGTGTGTCTCACACCATCCGACTTGTTTTTGCAGATTTTTTGGGGCAACTGAAATATTGGGGATCCACACTAAACAATTAGGGATCACACACTACACCACTTTTCAGCTACAGCGGAACCGAATGGAGCTCACTGAACTCGCGCAAACTCTCGCGTTCTCCCGATACTAGGAGACGCAAATAAACAAACGTGGAGCTGCTGGCAAACATGTTTAAGTAAAGATCAAGGATTTAAAAATGTGATCAGTGTGATCAGTGTGATCACATGTGAGAGACTTTTTGCCATTTTTCTTTGTTTACTTGCTGTATTTTCTTCTTTCGCGCTCTCTGTTTTCATTGGCTGCTGCAGGAATTCGTTCAAATTGAGTCGTTGATCAGTTTCCACTAGATTTCACTCAGAGTCTGGACAAAAAAAAAAAAATCAAACACGTTTGATAAACTCCAACTGGTCAAAAATCTCAGTCTGCTCCCCTCAAACACGACTCAACTCTCTCTCCAACTGTCGACTCCGACTGACCCAAAAATCTGCAGACAAGGGCCAACTAGCGCAGACTCGGCCAGACTGGAAATCGGGGCTAAAATCGGGGTAAAAGTCGTGTAGCGTAACCCCGGCTTTAGGGGCATAATGGAACTAAACTAAAGGAAAGTAGATGACCAGGAAGAGGGTTTGCGACTACTAGCCTAACCAATCTGAATACAATAAATACGTCACCAAATCTCAGTTTGAAATCCTGGTTAAATCTAACACCTGTAGACACTCATATGACTCCCATTATCATGCATCACTATGATGTAACATTTGCTAATCTTTAATATATTTGCAACATTGGCCTGTATCATACTGATATCATAGATCGCTGTAATACGGAAACTGAGCTCATTAACCAATCACAGCACTGTTTACTGTGTGCTCAAAGCATCCTGACCACAGATGAGTGTTTCTGTGGGTGCTCTGGTAAATCAAGGCGAACATGTAATCCAATGAAAGTAAACTATTTTGGTCAAAATAATGTCATCCTGTCACATTATTGATTCACTAATGTGGTTTTAATACATCATAGCTGCCAAAACAAAACCTATTGTTTCTTATTTGTGACTTCATTTGAAAATACTAATTTCCCTTTACATCACGTGTGAACATTTCACAACTAATAGACCAGCAGAAATGGTATTACTTACTTGGAATAAAATCTTTTTACATTAAAAGTTTTTCATTTTCCTATAAAGTTACCATTTTGGAGATAAACCGTTTCATTTTCGCAGCAATTGTGTTGAAATTTACAGGAAAAAAAAATCCCAGCACTAATATTCTGTCTACACTGTGCAGTTCTGAGACCCTCCTAGGCTCAGACGACTTCTCTGTACCTTTGCTTTCTGTGCCACGAAAAAGCAGAGCATTACAAATTAACTCCGGTGGTTTGCAGAGGAGAGCGGCCGGCCAGGATGGGCCAAAGCATAAAACGCAATCTCACATCCATTTTTCCTCGGAGTCCGCTCTAATTCCGCTCAGCTGTGTGCCATACATCACTGGCACGGAGCATCTCGGCACTGCTTCGGCGTTTGCTGTGGGCTCGGGAGTGATTTAATTACCGTCTAAATAACCTTCCACAGGTTATGAATACAACGTGTCTGTAATACATCACACAACTTCTCTCCTTGGCTTCGAATCTCATCTTCAACACCATTTATCAGCTCCAACAAAAGGTTATAAGACGACACTTAGGGGAAAGTTCATCTCGACAAGAGTGTAAGGAAAGTAATTGATGTAAAATGTACAATACGATATGACTGATCGTCCCAATCAACGTCAGCCCGACCAGCTGTTACTGCGCGTGCCGGAACCTAAATCAAGCCACACTGACAGCTTTGGCGATCGCAGCCCAGAGATTCAGCTCATCCCCTGATAATTAAGGAGGTCTTCTGAGTTCAGTCTGAGACTTTAAAAGAAGGAAAATACAAATCTGCTCTTGAACTGTACAGGACTGGAGTCAAGAAACGCCAGACGGCTCAATGATCAAAGTTCAGAGAGGCAAAAAGCGCACATGTTGGATGTGTGACCGAGTTAAAAAGGCTAGATGTTCGTTTGCTGAGGGCACCCCAGTTTCACAGCTCGCTTCACAGTGCTAGACGCTGCACTCAGCAGCAAGTGCAACAGTCTGAAAACGCAGAAGGAGCTTTTCCTGTGTTTCTAGAACAATTTCAGCACAGTGATGGGCTCAGACACTGGGCTGGGTTTAGGTAGGAAACGATCACACTAGCACTGCATACTTTGCCATTTTCTTTGTCTGTAAACCAGAAAGAACAGTAAGTTTCACTGCTGTACAAAAGGCTTGTCAGTTTCAAGAGCTTTCTAGTCCTTAACACTCAAATGAACATCATTTTTTAACACATTTCTATCCAAAAAAAACACAAACAAGTGGCACAGACTGTGTAATTGGGAGGAATGTTTGGGTTAAAAAAGAAAAAACTGCACATTACTTGTGTTAAAACTGTGTTCCCGTAACCGGACACACTAAGGCTGAAAGACTAATCGTTTTTATATCTGAATCGCATTTTTAAGAGAGTGCAATTTTCAAATCGCAAGAGCCAACGTTATCAAAAACAGGGTCTTAAATTTTTAACCTAATTTAGTCATTTCCTTTATTGTTAACTGCCTGTAGATGACTTGGACCAATCAGAGGCAACCAAAGCTCCATGTGTTGTGACATCACAACCACAAAATACTGGCAGTTTGGCATAGTACACTCAGGGGTCAAGCTTAATGCCAGAAAAGGTAGATATTTTGGTCTTCATGGCCCAAAAAAAAAAATAAAAATTTAACTCGCAATTTAAACTGCAGTTGCAATATTAGTCAGAAAAATTGCAATTAGATATTTTCCCCAGATCGTTCAGCCCTAAGATACTCATTAAAGATGCATTCGGCAATTTGTTTTTTCTTCTCTTACTAGCACAAACAGCCTGAAAAGTATGAAGGACTCAAAAATAATTAATGTTTTAATAATGGCATCAGCATAAGTGTAGCATAAGCCTAGATACCATTTGGAAAACTGCAGGGTGGAGTGAAAGGCGTGTCTGTGTTTATACTGACCTCCTGTCTGTTATTTTATAAGCCCCTTTCCTACATCACACAACTCCTCACTCATCTCCATCTGCTGAGCTGAGAAACATGGAGTCTGGTTAGCGAGCTGTACAGGTTCTAGAGCTTTGAAGAAAAAGCAAACCGTGCTGCCAAAAACCTCAGTGACACTTTATTCTGAGTGTTTCCTTTAGATGAAACAAACACAACAGACTCTCAGTAACACGTCAGAACAAATGAGGGTGAGGATTGGATTTTGGGTTGAGGTTAAGGGTAGGATTGGGATTAGGGCCAGGGTGAGGTTTAGGATTAGGTTTTGGGTTGAGGTTAAGGTTAGGATTAGGATTAGGGCCAGGGTGAGGTTTAGGATTAGGTTTTCGGTTGAGGTTAAGGTTAGGATTAGGATTAAGGCCAGAGTGAGGGTTAGGATTAGGTTTTGGGTTGAGGTTAGGATTAGGACCAGGCTGAGGATTAGGTTTTGGGTTGAGGTTAAGGTTAGGGTTAGGGACAGGGTGAGAATTAGGATTAGGTTTTGGGGTGAGGTTAAATGTTAGGATTAGGGCCAGAGTGAGGGTTAGGATTAGATTTTGGGTTGAGGTTAGGATTAGGACCAGGCTGAGGATTAGGTTTTGGGTTGAGGTTAAGGTTAGGGTTAGGGACAGGGTGAGAATTAGGTTTAGGTTTTGGGTTAAGCTTAGGTTTAGGATTAGGCCCAGGGTGAGGGTTAGGTGTTGGGTAAGGTTGGTAAGGTTAGGTTTTGCGTAATGTTATTAACATATTAACAACACATCTACTTAATGTTAGTAATGTATCAACAGAACATCTATAATATATTTACTTCAGTGTATTCAGATGCTTCACTACTGATACTTCACTGATATGTTGTTAATGTGTTACTGATACTCTCTTAAGAGTTTATTAATCATCTTGGACATAGAATTGGACAAGTTGGACACAGAATCAGCGACGTTCCTCCTGGACTGATGTGTAAAAGCAGTACATAAAAAGCGCAAATGTGTATAAAACCGTCTGAAAGGCCAACTTTAACACATGAAGTGCAAAGAAAGTATTCGGAGAGCACTTTGATAGCATGATTAGACAAAACGTCTCGCTGAACAAGTGAAATGTAACGGTATGTCATCAGTACTTTGCTGGAGGAGAGCAGTATTGTAGCCTTCTCTTGATGCTTATGTCTTCAGCGGGGCTCCTGACAGCAACCACCCTGAGATAAATTAGCTGGCAGTCACGGTATTCACTGCTACTCACATCTGGTGAAATCCCTTTAAACCAGAAGACAACTGAAGAGATTTGAAAGCTGGCATATTCAACAACACAGATAAAGAAAACTGAGTCTATTTTCAGAACACATAAAACAGACACCACAGACATTTCTTTGCACTTTTAGCCAGAGAAAAAACTCCACGAGGTAAGGTATCCAGACAGCCTGGCAGGCACCTTGCTGTTCTCATCTGACGAGTCATGATGTAAGAGTTACCACAGTTGCACAGTCACAACAAGGCATTCAGCTTCTTAGCAGTAACGTCAGAAGCACTTACATAAATCAATGAATAAACAACAGTACTAAACAAATATATAAATAAAACACATTTCCCTGAAAAGCCCAACCCAAAGCAGTTGTAGTGTCTCAAAAGTTCCCTACAACTTCAAGACACATCATTAGAAGGGGGTTTTCCTAGTCTTTAAACTGGAAAATCTCCCTCTAGAGCCCATGTGTCAAACACAAGGCCCCCCGGGCCACAACAAGCCCATTCGGCAAAATTATTTATTTAATTATCTATTAATCTTAGACATTTCGCCATGAACTGCACTACAGTTCCCAGTACGCACTGCAACGTAATGTGCGCTCCCACCCCCTCGCCCAACAACGATCTATGAGACTGCACCACAAAAACAAAAGATGTCAGGTGTCCGGTTCAAGCGAATGGGCAGTTTTAAAAAACCTACTGTACACTGGGGACATTTAAAGAGTCTATAGTCTATTGTTTTATATACATTTATTTTATTTTTTAATCGTTAAGTACTCAGTGCCTATTTTTTGCCGTTGTAGTTTCGGTGCATTTTGAATAAACAACGGCCAGTTGGAGTAATTTGACCCCCCTACTCTGGAGACTACTCTGGCTCCACTGTAAGAAGCAAGCAAGCATGTTTACAACAGATGTAGTGACAATTACATCTATTTTGACCAGAGTGTCCCTTTAAAAGGACCCTGTTTTTCTTTTTATTAATCAAAAAGGCGGTCAGGGAAGGTCCAACCGAGGGTCACACCTGGGTTAAGATTTTCTGCCGTGGCTAATCCCCTCTGCCACTCCTGATCGATTGTCGTGCGAGGACTTGGCTCGGCCTGACTGCTGAATAGTACAAGGCTCTTCTCTTTGGCTGGGACAGATGCCTCTCATCACACAAAGCAGCAATTCATTAAGGCTGTGATTACTCGCAGCCTGTCAAAGCTAGTTTCAATTATATCACCTTGGCAGAGCTTTAATTAACATTAACATCAACACACACACACACACACACACACACACACACACACACACGCGCGCACGGCTCAGGCTAAAGACTCGGCTTTAATGACCACATCCCTGATTCAGTAGATAGGAAGTTTTCCTGGATTATAGAATTAGAGATGAAAAAAAATATGACCATTAGGATCAAGACCTGGTAGACCACCAACACTGTCCCCGTCAGACAAACAGCACTTAAAGCTTTCATCTCTGAGAGAGAGGAGAAAATCAAGCTGCTTCAGATCTGAAAACATCCACAGGTGTTTCTGCCCATCCTTCCACTGTGAGAAGACGACTCAGCGCTGTGGGTCTGAAAGGATGTGTAGCTGATCAAGAAGAACCTCACTGAGAAAAGGAGACGGACACATCAAACAAAGAAGCTGAACGATGGACTGACCACCCCAGAGTCCAGACCTCAACATCACTGAATGTGTCTGGGATTATTTGGATTGTGAGAAGCAGAAAATGCAACTTCTAAGACTGACCGTTGGAGGTGTGGAAAAACTTCCCTGCAAATTTCTGTGAAAATCTGAAATGGAGTTTCCTGAAAATACACTGTACATGGCTGTACTGAAAACAGAGTGGACTGGAAATTAAACATTTTTTGACTGGAAATTAAATAAACAAAGGGGTTGTTCTCGTCTTTTGCACAGTCCCGTATTTTTTTTTTTAAATATTCCCCCAACAAGTTGTTTTGAGCAACAACAAGGTCGCAAGATATGAGTATCTACTTCAGTCCTGTTTGAAAGCATCTCAGGTGGCTTCTCACAAAGCTTCTTGAGAGAATGCTGAGTGTGTAAAACGGCATCAAGGCAAAGGGGGCTAATTACTAAAATAATCTTACATAGAAGCTTTGTTGCTTATTGCCAGTTCCAAATATATCAGGTCAGTCGTGATGCCTTTATTATTCATAAATGTGGAAAACGGTACATACAAAAACCTTCTATGAACAAGAACAAAACTTTTGACTGCTCTACAATGTAAACAAAGTAAGAAAGAAACAAAGACACTGTTTTACAGTAGTTTAAAAAAAAAAAAAAAATCAGGAGACACACGTAGGTTCATTGGTGATTCTGGATTGTCAATAAAATGGCTTTATTTGCACTGTAGACATCAGGACACCTGGTTCCCATCACCACCATTATAAGGAAGAGTCTCAACATTCAACCACTCCACACCCAAACCACTCTGAATGACTCCGTTATATTTGGAACTCCCCTTCAGTACAATTTGTATGGAATCCATTAGGTGCAATGATTTCTCAATTAATACATTTACTGCTTTCTTGTATTTACATTTATCTGCCTGAGCCCAACACAGCCAGCTTACATGTTGGTTGTTGTGGCTTAATATTATTGTGAAATGTAATAATTGTGGAAAACGACTGCAGTCAGCTGAAATAACTGGCGATTATGTAATGACTGTTACAGGCCTAGTGTTGAAAAAAGTTATGTTGTCCTCTCATTAAAAAAGCAAACTTCAGACAAGTCTCACTGACTGCATTTGGGGTAAAGAGGGGGAAGATTTCTGAATTCAAACTATCATTTTCAGCGTTCGCTCTCTCTATCGCTCGTTTGTTATTGTTTTCCTTCCGCAGTCCCCTGTCTATAACTGGCGACGCTCCAGCTTTCACCAGCCAATCAGAAAGCTCCAACGCGACAGTGCCCCGCCGTGTGGCGGACAGCCAGGAACAGCGCGAGGCAAGCATTACATCACCAGTCCTCAGGGAGGCGCCTGATTGGTTCCACAGACCTGAACAAATTAGGCAGGCAGCCAATGAGCCCAGGGGTGTCTTTTGACAGGAACTTTTGTCAACATCGTGTCACGTGGAGCAGAAGTGAATGGCAGGACGGGCGGGAGGGGTTGTGGGGGGTAGAGAGAGAGAGAGCGAAAGAGAGAGCGCGAGAGAGAGTGAGAGAGAGTGAGAGAGCGCGAGAGAGAGCGAGAGAGAGCGAGAGAGAGAGCGAGAGAGGTCATGAAAAGTGGACGAAGCCTGCCAGTGGAATTCTCCCTCACGGCTTCTCTCCTCTCTCCCTCTGCCCCTTCATCAAGTGACTAATCATCAGGCCATTTTGGCTCCAAATTAATTGACCCAAATTGAATTGTAGCGCTGGGTTCATTAGCATTCGCTTGATTATTTAGGTCAGAGTGCTCCATCTCTCTCTCTCTCTCTCTCTCTCTCTCTCTCTCTCTCTCTCTCTCTCGCGCTCTCTCTTTCTCTCTCTTTCTCTCTCTCTCTGTGTGTCAACACCACACAATTGAGGAGAACACAAATTTTGCTTGATCGAACACTTGCAGTGGGTTATTCCTTTCCAGACCAGTCAAAACCACCACAGCCCTGTAGAACAAACTGGAGAAAGTAAAGTAACGACCTCAGAGGAACTTCAAACTTCAAACCTCAAGAAAGTTTTTAAACCCAACAAAACCAAACATCTGAACTCTAAGCACTACATTTTAAGTGCGATCGTGCGAGATTCACTCAAAGTGACATTCTGACTCGAGAGAGAGCGAGAGAGAGCGAGAGAGAGAGAGAGAGAGAGAGAGAGCAAGAGAGAGCGAGAGAGCGAGAGAGAGAGAGAGAGAGAGAGAGAGAGAGAGAGAGAGGGGAAGGAAGGGAGGGATGGAGAGGGAGAGATGGAGGGACGGAGGGACAGAGAGAGAGGGATGGAGAGGGAGAGGGAGAGAGAGAGAGGAAGGTAGAGAGAGAGAGAGGAAGGTAGAGGGAGGGAGAGGGAGAGGGAGGGAGAAAAAGAGAGTGAGTGAGTGAGTGAGTGAGGGTGAGAGCAAGAGTGAAAGAGGGAGTGAGAGTGAGAGTGGAAGTGAGAGTGAGAGTGAGAGGGGGAGTGGGAGTGGGAGTGGGAGTGAGAGTGGGAGTGAGAGTGGGAGTGAGACAGTGGGAGTGAGGGCGAGAGAGGGAGTGAGAGTGAGAGAGAGACAGTGGGAGTAAGAGTGAGAGTGAGACAGAGGGAGTGAGAGTGAGACAGTGGGAGTGAGAGTGAGACAGTGGGAGTGAGAGTGAGACAGAGGGAGTGAGAGTGAGAGCGAGAGTGAGACAGAGGGAGTGAGAGTGAGAGTGAGACAGTGGGAGTGAGGGCGAGAGAGGGAGTGAGAGTGAGAGAGAGACAGTGGGAGTAAGAGTGAGAGTGAGACAGAGGGAGTGAGAGTGAGGGCGAGAGAGGGAGTGAGAGTGAGAGAGAGACAGTGGGAGTAAGAGTGAGAGTGAGACAGAGGGAGTGAGAGTGAGAGTGAGAGTGAGACAGAGGGAGTGAGAGTGAGAGTGAGACAGAGGGAGTGAGAGTGAGAGTGAGAGTGAGAGAGAGGGAGTGAGAGTGAGAGTGAGAGTGAGACAGTGGGAGTGAGGGCGAGAGCGAGAGTGAGACAGTGGGAGTGAGGGCGAGAGAGGGAGCGAAGGAGAGAACCCACACAGAGAAAGTTCTCCTCTATTCAACTCCTCAATAATGAAATTAATGCCAGTGGAGAAACAGGGAACACACAAAGGAGGACGCTGGATTAGACCTGGCTGAAAAATCCTGGGTCTGGCTCCGAGGAACTGCCCAGCGAGGGTCCGCGCAGCACACAGGCGGTCCACAATGCCAGCGCTTGATCACGGAAAGTAATTACACTGGCAGCTTCTAATTGGACGGCTCCCAGCACAGCACTGCGCATTGTTTCTGCGCCGCGGGGGTCATCAGGGTCAGCGCGCTTTAAATACAGGACTTTGAGAGCCGCGCCGCAACAACACGGGCCACTTCCTACTCACCTCGATCTGTTCATCCCCCTCTTTATCTCTCTCTCTTTCTTCTTCCCTCAATCACGGGCCTCATTTTCTCAGAATAAAGCCACGCCAATCAGACACTCCAAAAACACGTCCAAACCACCTCCATTACTTACACAATCAGCGGCCACTTCCCTTTTCTCTGTTCAGCCCCACACGCACACCACACACACACGCGCACACACACACACACACACACACACACACACACACACACACACACACACACACTCTCGCACGCACGCACAGCACAATGGAAGGCTGGCTAATGATGCAGCAATTTGGCTGCTGGAAGAACTCTCTCTAAAAAACTTCTCAATAGTCCTTCAAAAGGACTGGCTTTGGACACCGTTCAGCATCTCTCTGAGCCCAGTCTGATAAAGGGCAATTCCACCAACTTTTTAAAATTTCCATATAGTTTAATCAATAAGCAGTGAAACAAAGTCATTCAGAGCGGTCTGGAGTGAAATGCTCTTTTTCCTCTTCTCCTTTTTGCCCCTTTTAAAGTGTACAGAGTGATGATTATGGTGGCCGAGAGCCAAAAGGACTAAACAAGACGTTATGTAGGTACGGCTGAGCAATATGACCATATTTACGGTCCCTGTAAATTACATCACAATGTACATGTGATGAGGTCAGCACTTACAGAGGACTGAACGACTGCACGTTTCATTATAAAGAGAGCATAATTATTCCTGATTAATTGGATTTAGAGCAGTTAGGTATGTAAAACAAATCACTGTAATTATCGCCGCTGTCGGAACAAAACCTCGTATCTCCTAAATCGTAACTTTACAGGAGAAGGAGAAGACATACTCTATTTTTAATGTAAGTCAATGGAACCAGAGATTTTACCAAGTAATTATGGGGCATTTCTTTTGGTCCATTCATCATGAAATTTACACACAGTATAAAGGGCAACAGGCGTTTTCAAATCGTGTCAAAAATTTAAAAACGACAAAAACAGAGACAGTTTTGTTCTGACAGCAGCGCTATGCTTTTTTTTATTATTGTATTAATTAAATGTGGCGCTACTGTCTTTTACTATTCCATTCTACTATTGACTTCATCTGTTTCAATTCAGCAAATCTTCAGGCACCAAGAAAATGTCTTAAAGTACTGTGATATATTTGTGCCATATCGTCCACACCTACACAGGTGCAGAAGAGTTTTTATACAAAAATACAACGTTTATTTTATACCACTGAAATATATTTTGTTGCTAAAATGCATAGATAAATATATAACATAAAAGTAAGTCCTCTTATTGGGTGAGAGGATGGACAGACAAATCAAACGTCCTTATGAGCCGACTTTGGGCAGCCCTGCTCTAAAGCACCTAAGGTTGTAACAGTACTGTACACAGCACTTAAGTGAGCACTGAGCTAAGTATTTATT
The DNA here is from genome assembly GCF_904425465.1 of Colossoma macropomum. NCBI lineage: Eukaryota > Metazoa > Chordata > Actinopteri > Characiformes > Serrasalmidae > Colossoma > Colossoma macropomum. The sequence continues at coordinate 5,853,232 of NW_023494785.1, read as the reverse complement.
GTGATGTATTGTACAGAACTTATTGAAATGTATTGCACTGTGTTTAACTCTCTTTTCTCTAGGTATCAACATGGACTTGTACTTTCTTTAGGTGGACAACAAAGCACTTTTTTGTAAGTCACTCTGGATAAAAGCATCTGCTAAATGCTGTAAATGTACTGTAAACGTATTGTCCTTCCAGTTATTTTGCTAATTCGCGAAGACTTTCACGAAGACCTGTCCCTCGAATGTCACTGGATTCTCTGAATGACGAGGTCAGTGGGCTGTCAGACCATGAATACTGCTACCTGCAAGCTAACACTGCTGTTCACTGAACTCACATAAGACTGCCAACCACACAAAACACCCCACACAAACAAGCAAGCCTTGTCCAGTGTTCAGTTGCTTTGTAGTTAAAGTGCTTTGCTTTGGTCACTAAGCTGTGTTGGCAGCAGTGGGCTACAGTTTAAGTAGCTGGTGTTGGTATATAATAGTGCTCAAGTTTACAGTAGACTTACATGCAACATCATTTCAATGTGCAGCAGTGTTAGCTTGCTTGTAGCTCGCATATGTAGCATTATACGCATTTCAAATACAAAACAACTGTATAATTCAGAGGGTCCAGGGACAAATCTACACAGGACAAAACGTACTTAGTGTGGAATATTTTTATTTACCACAGGATGCAGCGGTGGGGATTTTCAACGTGATTCATTTTTCCCCATAGTGAAAAATCAGCTTAGACCTGGAGTTTCTAATATGCCCTAATAAATGACTCCAGAAGTAACTAAAACCAGGCATCCTGGTGCATCCTATCATAGTAAAGTGGGTGGAGAGTGGGCGTGGCCTATGCTATACCCGCACTTACTCTCATAGGATTTTTTTTTTCCCCTAAAATTCTAGAGGTTGCGATTTTTTGGGGCTTACTTTGTTAGAGAGCTGTGTTTCTTTTAAGCACTAATCCTAGATCAGATATCTATCTCATGCACGGCCATGCAACCATAATGAGAACCATCTGATAATAATTAGAGTTATGGGCATTGAGGTCCAACGCTGATACACAATATTTGCTGGTTTTCATGTTTATATCTGCCAATGCTGATCCTAATGCTATTCTAAGTGTTGGCCCCATCATCAGGAGATCACGGGTTCGACCCCTTGTGATGCTACAGCCGTCTGTGGCCGGGGGTCCAAGAGAGCACAACTGCCCTCGCTCCCTTTGGGTGGGTAAGATGGCCCCCCTCTCTGCCCCATCACTCTGCGCAGGTGCCTGTTAGCTGACGTAACAGAACTGGTGGTTAGAGTTCTCCTCCAAGCGTGTTCGGCTGTCCAGTGACGTTACATTAGCAGCAGTCTGAAATGACGCAGTGGCGATTCACAGGTCTCGGAGGAAGCCTGTGCTAGCTTTCACACTCCTAGCACTGGTGGTATCAGTGTTTGGGGGAGTCCTAACTAGTGGGTGGAATTCGATACAACTAAATTGGGTAGAATTGGGTAAAATTGGGAGGAAAAAAAATAAAACAAAGTAATTTTACCAAAAAAATTGAAATTGATCCCTTGATACCGATATAATTCTGCCTCCTTATTTTTTATTTATTTATTTTTTTTTTTTAACACTACATCACATCACACAGCGAGGCCAGTGGGTCAGCAGTGGCAGTAACTTGATAAAAAGGCTGCACGTAGGGCACCACTCTGTTCCCACTAATGACAGATATGGGTCACCTACAACTACCAGTGTAAACAGACCAGGCAGAAAGATCAGATCTCAGCTACCTGAATAGATGAATAAGCAATACTGCCTGTGATGTAAATCTAAGCCAAGGCAACCAATCCCAGAGCATCGTGACCTCAGCCAAACCAAACCACAGCTAGAACCAGATCAGCTCCAGAAAAGGAATCTAATCAGTAACTTTTGCAGCACTTACTTCTTGAGGCCCCTGATGCGCGTTCCGGGGCTCCGGGCGTTCTCGCTGTCCTCAAAGTCGTTGTCTTCGTCCTCGTGGTAGTCGTCGTCCTTCTCGGAGCTGCCGCGGCGGTTGCGGATGTGCAGCGGGACGTACCCGGGCGTGGGGCCGAAAAGCTTTAGCTCACCCTGACCCAGCAGACTCCTCTCTCCACAGTAACAGAAGGCACACAGCTTTTCTCTGAAAGAGAGAGAGAGAACAAAATAATGAGGAAAAAAGAGGAGAGACAGAGATGTAAGCACAAGTATGTGTCTGTAAGTGTGTGAGAGAGAAAGAGAAAAAGAGATCATGAAAGAGAAAGAATGAAAGAAAGAAGGAAAGAAAAAGAAAGAAAAGAAGAAAAAGAAAGAAAGAAGGAAAGAAAAGAAGGAAAGAAAAGAAAGAAGGAAAGAAAGAAAGAAAAAGTGTGGAAGAAGACCGAGAAAATATAAGAAAACAAAAAAAAGACAAGCAAAAAAAGAAAAAATGATGCTGGAGAAAGAAATTGAGAAAGAAACAAAGCAAACAAAAAAGAAAGAGTGAGGAAGAAAAAACAAAAAGAAAGGGTGAAACAGAGCAAGATAGAAAAAAATGCAAAAAAATTAAAACAATAAATTAAAATAATAAATAATAAATTAGAAAATAATAAATTAAAACAAACAAAGCAATGGAGAAAGAAAGAAAAAGAAAGGAAGGAAGGAAAGAAGGATGAAAGAGGAAGAAAGAACGAAAAAAGAAAAAGAGAAACAAAGAAAAAGGGTCAGAATAAGATGAAAACGGGCTGAGAGGAGGGATGCGAGAGCGTAACTGAGTTAAAGACCGGATTTTGAAAAGCTGAGAGTCTCAAAGAGACGAATCTCCTCCACAGTCAGATAAACAGACTCAGGCCTTTCAGTGGAGAGGAGCTGAAAACTGGACTGAACGCATGAACTTCAAATGAGCCAGCACACATAAAACTGACCATCCCAGCTTTTCATCCACCGACTGCTCCTCCTGCTCAGGTTCTCTCCACTCCAATTCCCCACTGACCGCACAGAGCCACTGGAGCAGAGGAGGTTCTGCTCGAGGAGACTGTGGGAAAGGAGATGGAGACGATGGTCCGCTTGGACGAACTCCGACACTGAATCAAACTGTAGCTCGCTCAGATGCCAAAAGAGCTGCTCGTCAACCACAAACCAACACTCGTCTCGCAGAGAGCAAAAGGTCTAAGGCATCCTGGGATACGAGGACGGCGGATCGAGATGGTGATTGTGATGGACACACAAAACAGCTACATGTACGTGTGTCTTTATCCGACCTGAAGGATCAATATGAGCTCTGATTTAAGAATTACACTGATTTTTCACAGGTAAAAAAGTCATAACGAGGAAGTGGCTGTCTCCTGACCCCCCTACACTGGACGACTGGACAAACCTGGTCAATGAAATATATCTAATGGAAAGAATTACTTTTTCTATTAGACTGAAGACGACAAAATTTGTAAAATTCTGGTTAAATGGGTTAATAATATAAAGTCTGTAAGACCAGAGTTTGTAGAGATACAATGTGAGTGAGTACTCCCTCCCTTTTATTATTTATATTTATTTATTTATATATTTATTTATTTTTAATCCCCCCCCCTCCTTTTTCTTCTTACCTAACCCCTTTATTTTTACCCCAAGGCATCTCCTCAGGTTTTAATGTATATAGTTATTTGTTTACTTTTACAGAATGTCAAAAAAGAAAAAAAAGATTTTTATTTTAAGAATAAAAAGATGGAGAGATGTGTGTATGAAAGGATTATATATAATTGGAAATTAACATGTGCATGGAATTGTATGTTGTCATTGCTTTTGAATGTCTCCCCTGGAAAAAATACAATTACACTGATTTTTCAAAGCAGAGAAGCAAATAAACTGACCCTTTTTTAAACTACACGCTGCTTCTGTTAAATACAGGCTTAAGCTAGAGCTGCAAATGTGACATCTTAAGGTCAGCCTATGCAGTTAGTCCCTCACAAAGAAGCTTAAAAGCTGTGTGCTACCAGCTTTATGTTGATTGTTGTATAAACTACGCATATGACCTTCAAGCTAGGCCATACATAACCCATAACTTGGGTTAATACATGGTAAAGGTAAATAAGTGGAGTACATTGCATTACTGTCGTATATCTGTTACTTTAGGCTGTTTCATTCAGTAAAGCCTAAAACCTTTTCATATAAGAACACACTGCTGTGTTTCACGCTTTAATGGGTCGTGTTCACGATTTTAGGTTTATTCCCGCAAGACCCGCCACAACACCTTGCAATGCAGAACTTATTTTCGGTTCTGTGCGTGGGAGCGGGTGGGAAGACAGCCCACTGCAGGCGGGAGCGGGCTGAAGCACGCATGAAGAGAAATCCTGCAAATGAACGAACATCCTAAATAAAGCAGAACGATCACTAAACCGTACATAAACCCTAAAATGACAACAGTAAATCAATTAAAATGAACTAAGTCATTCTAAAGAGAGATCAAGTGAACAACAGGCAAATTCTCATAAGCTTACAGAGACGGCAAAGCCTTCAGTCCGACGGCCACAGCTGCCCAGTATAACACCAAAAATAACCGCTCTGTGGTTTAATTCCTGCTTTGCGTTCACTGGGAATAAATGGCGTTTGGTGAAGTTACTCAAAGTGAGCCTGATGACCGTGACTGTTGTGAGAATAATGTATTTGTGAATAGACTATCAGATATTGGATGTCAGTTCATCTCGATTGAGCTGCACGGGCGGGAGCGGACCAAACCTTTCGGTCATGGGCGAAAGCCGGACAAATGATTCCGGTTTTCTGCAAGAGTGGTACTGTTTTTTCAGACCTCTAAAACTAACCAGGCGTCACAATGTTTATAACACCAATAAAACCATTTTATTTACTACCCGAAAGTTTTTAATATGAAATGTTGATAATAAAACACTGGTAAAGCTGTACTCTGTTTTCTTTGGGGTCTATTTTGCCTCGTTATACACTGCATTAATTTAAAAAAGAAAAAAAAAAAAAACATTTTAGACCAACATCATCTCTAAACGGTCATAAAACAACCTCTCAGGCATCAGGCAGCAGATTCACAACCATTTCACGCAGCAATTCACCTAAATGAAAACCCTTGGCCAAAAGCCAAGTAAGCTCAGCAGCAAAAAACTAAACTGAAAATCAGAGTTTACATAAATCCAATTAAATTCACTAAAATTACTGATTTTATACACTGCAGTAAGTGCCACAAAACCCAGCATCCTCCACAACAGAAAACAACTGGTCAACTTCTCACTGACAGCATTGAGTTCCATTATTTTTTAGCTCCATTTTGAATTTGGCTGTTTTTTTTTTGTTGCTCATGAATCTTTTCATTGTTTCAGTCTACAGACGACGTCAACCTGCTGCAGTGATCTTCCTTGCTGCTTCTGTGTATCGAGCAGGATGTTGTGCTTTCAAGTGGTATTACACCTGTTGTGGAGAAGGTCTTGGGTGTTTTATCTCTTCTCGACACGACATGAACAGAGATTATAAATCGCTTGTTTCATGTCCCTTAAAAAGGGACAAACAATCTGATTTTCACTACCATTAAAGACATTTGTACAGCCACAGATTTTAATACTGCATTGTAGGCCTACGTAATCTTGTTTTGGTCAAATTTTTCAGCCACTTTTCTCTTTCAGTCGAAAACGAAGTTCCATTTTTGACCATTTCAGTCAAAAAATTTCAACGGCTAAAATTCTGGAAAGTCCCTGACATTACATAGCTTTGTGATGTAGCTTTTCACCCTTCAGACGTCTGGTTCCCATCACCGCCACTGCGTACAATTCAGTTTCTCTAGACCAGAGCATTTCACTTCACACTGCGCTGAATGACTGTTTACATACTAACAGTTTAATTATGCAGAAATTAAAAAAGTATGACCTCTTAGGCATAAAATGGATCAATACTGGCTACAGTAATCCTCTTTGGATCTTTAGTTAGGGTTATTTTATTCCATTGCGATCTATTAACACCCCTGTCAGAGGTGACAGACATTATTCACAACTTGTGACCACGGGTTTTGCTGGCCACCTTTCATCGAAACAGTTAGACTACCCACACATAAAAACCGTAAATGAGCGAGGGTGAAAATGTATGTAAAATGTGAGCCATTACACGTTTACAGTCCATTCAATGCTGAGAAAAAGTTAATCATGCTTGCTGAACCAACATGAAATTCAAAAGAAATAAATACAAGACACCATAAAAGAACCATTTCAAAAAGGCACTTCAAAAACCCAAGTATATCAGTTCACAGTGTGCAGTTATTCTGAAAAAAAAGAGTGAATTCACTTCGACAAACAGAAGACTAGGGCTGTCTTCACATGTAGTTCTTTTCAAATGAATCGAACTGAGTTCTGTTAAAGTGAACCTGAAAGGGAACCGACTGCAAATGACCTCCGTTCTTTTTGTGCTCTCAATGTCAGTGAACTCTAAAGAGGACTCTTTCTTTCTGGTCCTTTGAGATCTCAGACCACTTCTTGCTCAGACCACGACTCCATTAGAACACAGACCCCTTTCACACCACTCTCGGCGTGCGCAGTGCTCGCAAAGTGGGCAGCGTTTTCTGATAAATCTAACCTCTCAGGTGGTGAGAGGAACCAGCAAACACACCCGCTGCTGTCCTATGGGCCATGCTAAAGCGATTGGCCGAAGTGCATCACGCAAAATTGGAAAAGTGAGCCTGCGTGTCTGCCGCGGCGGGCTCGGCACTGAGCTCCACCTGGTGAAAATTCGCATCTGCAATGAAAGTGTATTTAAAAGAGCAGCAGTGAATTTTCATTCATTCAGCGTCCAGCATGAGCCTTTAACGTGGTTAAATCTTGCGGGCTCTCGCATTTTATCGCTTTAGCATGTCAGGGCTGCTGTCCTGTCGCAGATCATAGACAGGCTTTATCCTGAGTAGCACCTGTTAAATGATCCTTGGTCTGTTTTTACCTGCTGAAGACTGTCTGTGTACGGTGAGCCTCGAGGTCTTCACCACAAAGCAAAGCAAAAGCGGTTTTCACAACGCACGGAATCAATCGAGCCACAAAACGAACTACAAACGAACTGAACGGAGACCTTCTTGAGAGATGGAGATGGTTTGGTTCGTTTTTGGGGCCATTTAGAGGAGCCTGAACTTGTTTGGCCTGTTCACACACGCACAGAAAACCATGACTCAGCCATCTGAGTGCCTTTCAGACACTGAAACGGCCCGAGTGTGAAAACGCCCCAGCATATCTTACCTGAATTAGATGGGTTTAATTAACTTTACCGTACTGAAAATGTGAAATATAAGGCTGTACACCAAAATACAGTCAGATCAGACTTGGTATCAGATTAGATTTAATATTAAAGACCAGATTTAAGGGCGAAGAAACCGGATCAGAACATCTTTAGTCCAAGCCATCCTGGGATACGAAGTCTATGGACTGTGACGGCTCAGATGGACAGACAAAAGAGATCCGAACAGAGGTGGAGCTTTTTTTGATGCAAAAGAGGATCGTGCAAAGAAAAAATAAATAAATAAATAAATGTATGCTTTATCATTTTTTCAAAGTGAAACGTAAGCTGTGCCTCAGGCTGAAAAGGGCCAGAAACTGAACCCAGCAGAGACGGAGTCGACTCATTTTCTTTCTTCTCGGTTGTTTACCGTTTTCACGAGATGTTTATGTTCTGCATTTCTACCCTAGGTGATGTAATTCTCAGTGTTTGTGCCTGCCCAACGGAAGCATGTTTACTAGATCAATGGCCAAACGCAGCTCATTCTCAAAGACACATTAGCAAAAGCTAGCCAAGGAACATGGGGGAAAAATCTGCTTTTGAAATTTGCGGAATAAGTGTGTAACACATAGCGTGAGATTTTTGCTAATAAGGTCTCTAGAGAAAGCGAAAACAAAGCCTGCGTGTTCATAACACAAAGCGCTCGGTCTAAAAATGTACGAAGTTTCAGGCAGCAAGAAATCCAAAACGTCATTACTGAGCCGTGTCAAAAGTTTACCATTTTAAGAATCTATGTATTTCCTTTAAATCAGTGTTATGTCTTTACACTTACATATACTCATTTAGCAGATCCTGAGCAGCTTACGAGCCACCTAAAGAATGCGCAATGATTCACGAGAGCCTTTTCAAAGCTTGGATGATGTAAATTCCTACAGCTGCTATCAGAAAAAAGCAGGGCTTTCACCCCTAAACAAACAATAAACACAAATGTTAAAGCAACAGTTTGGCCCACAGTCAAATTCACATAATTTTCCCTTACGAGGCATAAGGGCTGGGACAATAAGCAAATTTTAAAAAACAGGTAAATTGGGATAAATGTAAGTGATATTTATATATAAATATAAAATACGCAAAATAAAGCATATCGCTGCTGTCGGAAGAAAACCTCGTATCTCCATTTTTGTCGTTTTTTGACATATTTTGAAAACACCTTTTGGCCTTTACACTGTTTAAATTCTATGAAGAATGGACCAAAAGAAACGGCCCCAAATTACTTGGAAAAAAATTCTGGTTCCATCGATTTACATTAGAAGTAAAGTGGGTTTTTTCCTTCTCCTGTAATGTCGTCATTTTGGAGATGCGACGTTTTCTTCCGACAACAGCGATGTGTGCGTACATTCAGTATTCTGTTGTGTTTTGTTGACGTCATGGAATTGCACTGCCACCATATTGGCAGGCAACTTCAAGCTCACTCAGAGCACAGTGGAGGTTTATGAGATAAAGCCATAATCAATCCAGCAAAGGAAGTAAAACTTGTTTTTTTGGAAAACTCACTTTAAGGCTGTTATTTAAAGCATATTAAACTAATACACACGAGCCATTTCATCTGATTTGTTGCTGTAGTGATAAATGAAAGCAGAAATCTAAACAGCTGAGATTTCCCACTGTGTTTTATCTTCACGTCTCTAACTGCAGACTAGCACACTAAACAGTACGCAAAAAAGTGACTACGCCATTAGAAGTGTACTCATTAGTGCAGTAGGTGAAGTATAGAAGCGTGTGGTTTGGGACACAGCATTAGACTTCCTGAGCCGTTTGTTAGCTCATTAAACATTCCCAAGAGAAACTTTAAGGTATTTCCTGATTAAAAATACATTCATCGAGTCACATTAATGCGGTTATTGGCGTAAGCTGATGTTAATGTAACTGCAGCACCATTTAAGATGTAATGTAAAACTGGAATAAAAGACTGGCAAACAACAAGCTGACCTCGTATCTCTAAAAAGGTAACTTTAAAGGACAAGGAAAAACGCTCTTAACTTTTAATGGGAGTCAATGGAGAAATATGTTTTTCCAAGTAATTCTGGAGAGGTTCTGTTGGGCCGTTCATCATGAAACTTTGACACATCATAAAGGACAACTGCCTTTTTCAAACTAGGTCAAAAAATGAAAAATAACAAAACGAAAAGGAGATACAAGGTTTTATCCCAACTGCAGCGACAACATTTCAGCCATAAAGCCTCTTTATACCCCTCAGACAAGTGTGAGTTTTTTTTTTTTAAACCAAAACGGGTCGGTCTCTGTGTCTTTTCACTCGTACAGACAAACAATTCCACCTTCGCCGCCATTACCACTCAACAAATCCAGTTGTCCTGCATTGCATGTTTTTCAAAAGCACATCAGACTTCAAGTCAAGTTTTAAGCGCATTTTCATCGGACTTGGTGAGCAAAATCCCTGTGACAGCTAAAATAAACCTAAACTTAATAACGAAATCTACTGTTTAGGATGGCATTTCCCTCGTGTGACAATGAACCAACATCATACAGCTCACTGTTGTGCATGCAAAACCAGGACTGGAGTTTCAGATCACGGATTGGAGCGCAGAGCACTTGCATAAAAAAGAAAAATGCTAAATTCCACTTTTCAGCTTCACGGTCATTATCGATAATCACTGATTAACCCCTGTCCTACCAGGAAAGCACGTCTAGATTAGAACTGGCAGATTTTTGCTCCAAGCAAACATTCAGCACTCTGCAAGTTTAATATATTTTGATTCTGACTGATCAGTGCTGTAATATTGTGAGGTAAATGATGCGAGGCAGGTAAGTGCTCTCACACTGTATTTGAATACTGCTGCTGCATCAAATGTCCCATAATTACACATGACTCACTGCGCTAAACAGAGCTGCCTCTTACTTTCAGTGTAGCACTTTATTTAGTTCATGTTATTTAAACAGGCAACTGACTTTTACCCATTAAAAGAGCAAATAACCTTATTTATATCGCAAGCTTGGCTAACAGAGTGTTGAAATTGTGATGGTGTGTTTGTGTTCGTTTAGTCCAAACAGCACGAGATTCTGTTTAAAAAAATAAAGTTACAGTTTGGCTGTAAAAATAATAATAAATAAACCAGAAAAGTGCTTTTTCTGTAGGAAATGCAGAGTGATTGCGCAGCTGAAGCTTGCTGCTAGGCGGTTGCTAAGGTGTTTCTAGGCAGTTGCTATGGCATGAGGGGTGTGAACTGAGTGGTTGTTAGGGGGTTGCCAATTGTTGCTAGTTGTAGTGAAAATGAATGGGAGATTATGGGAGGAATGAGGGATGAAAAAACAACACATAGAGGAGTGCTGGTCAGTATGGCTGTGGATTAGATCTTAGGGACTTGCTCTGAGTGAGTACATGCAGTTCGGTGGCTGTCTAAAAGAAATAACGGAGTTTGTGTGGGATTGAAAATGAATGGGAGTCTATGGGAAAAACAAGGGATGTAAAAGATGGCAAACAGATGAGTGTGGGTCAGAACAATATTGAAGTCGTGCTCGGGGACCTAACCTGAGTGAGAACATGCAGTTCGGTGGCTGTCGATCAAAGAAATAATAGAGTTTGTGTGGGATTGAAAATGAATCGGAGTCTATGGAAAAAACGAGGGACGAAAAAAAAGACAAATAGATGAGTGCGGGTCAGAACAACACTGAGTTTGTGCTCAGGTGGCCTGCCCTGAGATAGTATATGCAAAACTGAGTATTTCGGTTGAGCAGAACTCCAGTAGATAGACATACAATTTTTTTATCCCATTCATTTCTATGGGAAAAAAAATTCGGAATTTAACCAAGATTGTACGAAAACCACACATCGGATCAAAAAGCTGTATACAAGCACACTATTCCCATTCAGAGCAAAACATTTCGGAGTGGGAATGCTGTTGATATCCCGAAAACAGCGGAACGAGTTAGCCAACAAAAATCCAGCAGAACAATAAGAATAAAAATAATAAATAAAAATAATAATAATAAACCAGATAACAACAGTGTTGTGCATTGCTTTGTGGATAACAATAGTGTGGCAAAGCAAAGCACAATCACTAATAAACTCAACTGTTCATAAAACTTTATGATTGGTGCTTCCCTACCAATCACAGCCAATGGAGCTATGTAATAAAAGCCTACAGCAACCAATCAGCATCGTGCAAACTGCATGTCTAAATCACATATGTACCTCAAGCCGCGTCAAGATGTTCAATAACGTCTAAGAGACGTGATTACTTGGTTTCCGACACTCTATAAAATACCGTTACCTATAAAATCAGACTGAACAATAACTCAGACTTCAGTTTGGCTACCACTGTTTTTAGATCCAATCCAATGTACTCTGAATAGATATCAGCCTATCCTGCAGAGTCAGAACCACAAAAGCAAGCAACCTGTTGTACTCAGCCATTCAGCTGTGGGGGTGGGGAGGTGTGCCCTATACACACGTGGATAGACGAAGGAGGGGTCTCTCCTCTCCCCCTACCCCGCACCCACCACATGTTGCTCCGCGCACCACACTGAGAGAGAGGACAATCAGCGCTAATTGGGAGTAGAAAGAGAGCACGTTTTTTTTTCCTCTCTTCCTCCACCCCCTCCCTCTCTGCACTAATTACAGCAGCAGGCCGCGAGGCAGCAGTCTGCCAGGCCTCTGCCTCGCTCTCCTCTTCCCAGCATCCCTCTGCTCAATTACAGCTCCTCTCAATCCCCTGCTTCCCCTCCCTCCCCCTGACAAACATACTCTCATTCCCAGCCCTGCAAAGCACACTACAGCACACACACACAGGCAGAGCATGTAAGCATGCAGTGATCTCTGCATACTATATTTACAGTGCTGTGCAAAGTCAGAGACCATTTTCAGTCAAAACAGCCATTAATTACAAGTTATTCGTTTTGCAGCATCAAGAAAAAAAAAAGAAAACATATACTTAACAGGAAATTACACAGAAGCCTCAACAACTAAATATAATTAGCATTTTTCTGTATTCCGTGTGTTCCGTGTGTTTTGCGTCCACGCTTTGCCTTTGATTACAGCTTCCGTTCATTCCGGGAGACTCGCTTTCAGTTTTTCAGAGAAATCTTCAGGGATATTTTTCCACACCAAAGCTTTGAGTGCTGTTTATCTGGCTGGGACAATGTAGGTGGTCTACCCGGTCTTGCATGGTTGTTAGGGGTCCCATTTTCTCTGGATCTTTTAATAATTTTCCAGTTTTGAAGTCTTTTTCTCTCCCAGTTTTTTCATCGTCACCTCAACAACTAAACAGAATTAGCATTTTTTTGTATTCAGTGTGTCCACGCTTTGCCTTTATTCCAGCTTCCATTCTTTTCAGGAGGAGTTCAGTCTTAGAAGTTGGTTGATCATTTTCTGAAGTAATCAAACACGTTCAGTGGTGTTGAGGTCTGGACTCTGGGGTGGTCAGTCCATCGTTCAGCTTCTTTGTTTGATGTGTCCGTCTCCTTTTCTCAGTGAGGTTCTTCTTGAACAGCTACACATCCTTTCAGACCCACAGCGCTGAGTCGTCTTCTCACAGTGGAAGGATGGACAGAAACACCTGTGGATGTTTTCAGATCTGAAGCAGCTTGATTTTCTCCTCTCTCTCAGAGATGAAAGCTTTAAGTGCTGTTTATCTGATGGGCGCAGTTTTGGTGTCTACCAGGTCTTGCATGGTGGTTAGGGGTCCCACTTTCTCTGAATCCTTTAAACCAACTTATTTTAATCTGACTTTCCTATCCTTATGCAAGTGGATTATCTCAGGCTACGCCGACATTACAAGCCTCATTGCTCATTTTCGATTTATTGCTCGGATTTGATCGCTACAACACGATGGTTCACATTCATGTAGGTAAGTGACTCAAACCTGTCATTAATGTAAACGAACCTGCATCCTAAAACGGCCTGCATGCGAACCTCCTTATCAGTAATGTCTGGTGAATTGCGAATCAATCACATGCGCCATGAACAGCCAACAAACTAAACAGCAGAACAAGCCTTCACGGTGACGATAACCAGCTCTAAACAACCCTCAGCTCTTCATTATTAGAGCAAAACATTCACTGGCTCTAACTGCAGGTCCAACACTGCAGCCACTTTAATGCTGGATGATGGTGCATGTGTGTGTGAAGGGGGCCGATCTAGGACCACATATGAAAGTGGCTCAGATCTGATTCGAAAAGATCAGATTTTTGTGTCCACACTGCTCTGAAAACACCAGATCTACGTCACATTAACGCAAAAAAAAAATCTGATTTGTGCCACTTCGGCCTGCGCTGATGTAAATGTAGCCATACATCGAATATCCTCAGAACTATCGCCTGAAAATGAAATAACTTAACGGCCATTTAGACTTGAAATTAAATGAAGGGTGGTCTCTATATTAGTTATGATACACAAAAAACACACACACACACACACACACACACACACACACACACACACAGTATCTACACTTTCAATATCTATTACATCCATTTTTTATAATGCTACACCTTCTGTCTGTGCATAATGGACCAATAGTGAATAGTTTAAATTAAATATTTTACAGCATCATTGCTGTATAAAATAATAATAATAATAATAATAATAATAAAGACATGTTTATATTTCACTGTCTGCGCAGCCCTTTTATTGTATGTTTAATTATCTTGGGATCCTCAAAAGAAAATGTTTTGATTAAAAAAAAAGTAAAAAAGAAAGAAAAAAGAAAAGCACAGCATGCACACGTATAACCTGAGGACTCATATGCCCTCCTTCCGGTATGTAAGCCTTTTTTCCCCTCTCAGCAGCGCAAACACGTTCTCAGTCATGCTGCGAGTCTCCTTCATTCGCAAGAACCCTCACCTTTCCCTGCAATAAAACCCTGCGCGCCTGCGCACACAGCGCTGTGACTCAGCTCATTAGGGCCCTGCTTGTACACCCCACCCCCCGCTCACTAACCTGGTTTTGGCATTCCCAGTGGTTGAGGCTGATGATCCGGCCGAGTCTTCAGACACGGAGCGCTGGAAGAGTGGAGAAAGCGCCGGCTCGTCTCTGGGGCTCAGGTCCAGCGGCTGGGGGAAGTCTTCCTCATCTACCTCCAGCTCCGCTTCTGTTAACCAACAGAGGAAAGAAACACACACTTCAGGGCATCGTTCCCAAAGCGCTCATTGTGTGATTAACACCAGCGGCACGTTTGTTTCCTGGTTTTGCCAACCGATGTTGAAAATGCAAAACGAGGAAACGTTCTCTCAGTTTTCCTGGATGGGAAACGGCCTCAGTTTAGGCCTCAGTCAAGCTGCGCTGTTCTCACATCCCCTTTTCAGACGCAAAAGGAGGACAAGAGTTGAAAGACATGATTATAAAGTTATTAATTCGAGAGCTCATTATCGTTTAATGTCTGAGGAGATATTACTGTCCTGAATTACATAAAGCTAAACATGAATTGTGACAGTCATGTTTTCATAACTTAAATAATTAACTACCATGTTAGCTGATATTAAAATCACCCTGAAATCTAAATGTACCTAATTAACCTTGACGGTACTGGCCCTTGTTCATACTAAGATGAAATGAAAGATAAAATGATTCTACTGTTCACTTTAACCTCTTACTGCCCAGGGTGTATTTTGGTTTGTCCATCTGAATTTACATGACCAAATAGTAAGGCAAATTATTCAGTAACTGCATGAAATAAATGTATATTTTTGTTTTATTTATTTATTTATTTTTTGTAAAAAGTTCCCCTCAAATTAACAGACGGTGTTTTATGATTATACACATATTGCTATATGCTTACAATTTACTGCTGAAAGCCAAAAATCTTAGACGCTCTTTGTATTATTTTATAAAAATAATTTTTACAGATCAGATCACTGAAGAGACGCCATCTGTTTATAGTTTATAGCTCAGATTTGTGGAAAAATGGGTCGACTTTCAGTAGAAAAAAAACTTTCAGTTTCAGCTTCTTCTATTATAAGGGATTAAAATTACATCACCCATCTATTTGACCGGAAAGAAGACAGTTACAGCCTCATACGACCCCCACCTTTAGAATGTAGCTTATGAAATATGAAAATTATGAAGAATATGACGAAGTGCGTTTTGGAACCACCGGTGGTCCCAAGGAGTTGAAAAGGCTAAAATATAATGGCGTTTGTGCGCTTCTAAAACGTCTTCTGATTTTTTATGACATCATCGTGCACCAGCGGGTGGAGACCAATAATATGCTTTACCTCCCCCTCCTATCATGGAGAGAAAACACTCAGCTTGCTCAGAGACCCTCCCTGATAACATGTTTCACTCAGAAAAGGAAAAAGATTTTAGATTCAGACTGACTTGCATTATCCACCATTCATTTAGCAAGCCAACACAGCTAAAGCTACTAATGCGAGATTTTAGAGCTCTGTATTCAAAGCAGTGGTCAGAAATAGTCGTGACCACGATAACAGGTCAGAAAACAGCAGAAAGACTAGTCACACCAGTAACATCTCAGTAAATCAACAAATAACCATTTAGTTATGCACTTATCTAACAGTTTCATTAGCTTGGAAGTGTGATTCCCGGCGATGCCACAGCTGTCCATGGTCAGAAAGCCGGTCAGATTATTATTATTAGTAGAAGAAGAAGCATCAGCAGCAACAACAGCAACAACAAGTTCTGTTTTTATGTGCTTTTCTTAAAGCGAAAGTGCTAAACCCAAATCATAACAGTCCTCGCTCTCTCTGGGTGGGTAGGACGGTCCTCCCACTCCCTCCATCACGGAATAATTGGAATAAAAATACGTCCCTCTATACAACTCAATCAGAATAGTCTAGTCCGATTGAGGCTTTTGGGAACATAGTTTCTATCCGATTGAACGAGGTGGGTAATCCTGTAAATAATCTGTTAAATAGAAGAATAATATCCGTGTAAACGCCTGTATCTGATTACATTCCCTATCGGAAAGTTTAAGTCCGTTCTGATCATGTTCGTCGCGTCATAGTGAAAGTTTATACCGTTCAACATGGCGGAGCAGAAACTGGTCTGCAGAGGAGACGAAGTTCATGCTCTGATCTTTAAAAGACGGCGGTGGGACGGACGTCCAGCTTATGTGTCTCAGAACACGACGTCTTCCTCTCGGCCTTCTTTAATAAGGACATGTGAAGGACGTTTTCCTGAGTCTGACATCATTTTAAAGTAATTAGATACACAAGCACTGCTCACTGCTGCTCATCTCACTCTGACTGGACTCACGTGATACTCGCTGTCATGGTAACATCTACACTAAGTGGTATATTTTGGATTAGATTACTTGCAGTGAGCATGTAAACAGAGACATCAGAGTGTTGAGTAGAGTGAGATATAAACACCTCAGTCCTGATCTATAATAGGAATGAATTCAATAGGATTGGCAAAAATCTTTGCATGTAAACCCAGCCAGTGTGACGCTGGTCAACGCAGGTGTCCATTAGCTGACTTAAAAGCAACATAACAATGGCATTTTGGCATAACAATTGGAAAAAACAAGCAGATGGGAATTTGCTAGGACAAAATTGTGGGGCACAAATTTAAATAAAACAAATAAATAATTGGCTGAAATTAACTCTAAATAAACCTGAATTAACATTACAGTTTAGTTTAATGAATACGTGTCAAACTAAAAGAGCTAAAGTGTCAGTTGCAGCTACAAATTACTGTCCCTGGTCAGAAAGAAAAGGACTACAGTTAATAACTAAGCACTCATAAAAATCTCCAGATATGTGTGTCACGCTGTGCACAGAGATTCAGCAAACAGTCCTGGTTCCAGCCAACAGCTTCAAAAGGAAGTTTTAAGCAAAAATAAATGGCAATTCTTTAATGAAAGAAAACCTTGGGGGAGGATGATTTTTGTCACCTCAGTGAGAAACAAGATATGAGATTTCCAAATCAATGAAATTACAGACTGCCCACAGATGGGATGGGTGAATTATTGTGGACAGTCGTTCGATTATCAATCAAACTGTCCTGCAGAACGAGAAATGCCAGCCTGGTTACCAGGGAAACCTCATGCGAGTGCTATGGATTGGCAGAGAGAGTTGGGACGGGAGGATGGGGGGTTGGGGAGGATGATGCCTGAAGCACACAGCCGGTTTCAGCTTATTCCCCCGAATAAGGCTGGTGCTCCATTTAACACTGCAGCCGCGCATGAGCTGTCAGTCAGGAGCAGGAGGCACGATTATGATGGGTGTCAGTGTGTCGATGGTAAACCACCTCGGAGAGACGAGTCTATCTGGTTACGCTGGTGTGCGCAGCGAGACAGAGCGCAGCCCTAAAGATAGAGCTCGAACCCACAGATCAACCCGGCAAACCACAATGTGATCCAAATACGGAGAAACCGTGTGCTTACGTGTCACTGCAATTTGATTGGGTGCTTAAAAGAGGGGGAAAAAAGTGAAGCAGCCATCAGAAACGTCACCTGTCAGGTAAAGCACCGCATCAAAGACACCACCTTTGAAAACAATCCTGTTTTTCAATGCCTAAAATGACTAAACGAGTAACGTCAGGCAACTCCTTTGTAAAATCTGAAAGCGGCATGCTCCCCATCCCCCAGGCAGATAAAGAACCCATGTGCCTTGTGTTTTTCTATCATAAGAAGCTTCCACAATGGGCGACGTGACCTTTGGATCAACCTCTGAAGGGACGAAAAGAGGGGCAGACTTGCTCACACAGCAGTTGTTAAACAGTGTGTTTAAAAAGGCACAATGTCGTTTTGGTTTTTTTCCCCTCTCATCACTCTGAAGAGCATCTACGTCAGGAACACGGCACAAAGCCACAGGTGTGGGACACTGTGCCCCATCCACTACAATAGGAGGCAAGATGCAGCCATCATGCGCTGACCTGAACTGGTCAGAGGGCAGAAACACACAGCCAGTACACAACAAAACGCACTGCAACCTGTATCCGGTGAAACGTCCCATTCAATACCTGCTCATTTATGGTCTTTATGGCCGAAACAGGAGTTAATTACCTTTGCAAGTGAAGGCAAAGGATGAAAAATCAGCTGAAAGACCAACCAGCAGTGCTGAGAGACACGAGCTAAAATGACTCGCTACAAGCCGAGTTTCAGAGCCTGATTTTCCCCTCAGTCGGCTGATTCATCTCTGTGGAAAAGGTGACCTTTACTGGTGCACAACATAATGCAGGATAAATATATATAATATTTTACGTAGTTAAACAGGTTCAAACAGAATATGCTTTTTGGTCTTCACAGCAGTCATTTGCAAATTTTCACAGAAATCAGACTTTTCTGAATTTTCATACCATGAAACTAACTTCCTTTCATCATAAGTGGGTTTCAATTACTGTATTCAAACCTACATTGTTATCACCTGCTCTTTAGCTGTGACGACTGCACCCTCAGAAATAAAGGTAGTAAACTGTCACTGGGGCAGTTCCCCTCTTGTCACTGGGGTGTCAGTACCTTCAGTCAGGGAACATAACTGAACCATAATCCACTGAAATGATATGTTCTAAGCTGTACTGACTCCACACACCCCGTCTCGTCTCCAGGCTTTTATTTTACTGTTCTGTTTTAAAACATTCGGTTATGAAAAGGTACAAATACGAACTTTTCACCTGGAAAAACTTATTTAAGGTTCACAATCAGACCTTAAAACCACTGTTGTACCTTTGAGGGAACATTTACACTGTTTGTACCTTGAAGAATGAAAAATGTACCTGAACAGAACCTTTATTTCTAACAGCGCACTACACCATTTTGAAGCAAATAAAAAACCCCACAGTGGGAACCAGCCGGACTGAAACACAGCCTCCACATGTCGGCGCTAGTTTTAACACACTGTAATGTAACATACATCCCCAGATATGAATTCAAATCTTTTTATTCAGATTCATCAAAAATGTACTACAGATGTAAAATATATTTCAACTCAAAACTTCATCTGTACACTGACCATATTCATTATACAGGATGGAAAACTCGTTCAAACAACATAAAGCTCTAATTATTAAAGTAACTGTACTTGCATCAGCTTACCGGTGACTGTAGTGTAGTGACTAAGCCCTGCCTATAGGGGTACGTTGTAACATACGGCTTTCGGCTGAAATCACAAACACTGGATGCTAGAAACTACGTTTATGTTTTATTTTATAGCAGAGATGTAAAGGGTGCGTGTATAAAAATGATAAACGGTGCACAAATACTTTTAATTAAAAAGAATAAATAAACAAAATGTGTTAAATTGCGGGTGGCGCGGTAACATATTCTTGCCTCACAGCAAGAAGGGCCTGGGTTCGATTCCCCGGCCGGGCAACCGGGGTCATTTCTGTGTGGAGTTTGCCTGTTCTCCCCGTGTCTGCGTGGGTTTCCTCTGGGTACTCCGGTTTCCTCCCACAGTCCAAAGACATGCAGTCAGGCTGATTGGACATGCTAAATTGCCCCTAGGTGTGAGTGAGTGTGTGACTGTGTATGTCTGTCTGTCTGCCCTGCGATGGACTGGCGACCTGTCCAGGGTGTATCCTGCCTTCCGCCCAATGACAGCTGGGATAGGCTCCACCGCGACCCAGAAGGATAAGCGGTTTAGATGTGTGTGTGTGTTACATTGCGCCCCATTCACACAACCTAAAAATTCATGGGAAAAGAAGGAGGATGGGGAAGTTATTTTGTTCTTTAGTTCACTCAAGTTGCCTCATTTATATGCATTTCCTACCAAGAACACAATCAGAATAAACCACACGCCTCATCATGATGTTATTCCAGTTGGGTTACTGAAAACGGGCACAGTACCGGTTGAACAGGTGGGATATTCCAGTACAGGAACACCATGAACACTACAACTACTGATCACTTCTAAACCTGCATACTGACTGTTATTCAATTAATCAGCTAGTCTAACTAGAAGACCTTCCTCCTTTCCTCTTCTTTTGCTGCCGTCATCGAATTTCCATCTGTGCTACAAGAGATTCTTCTTCCATGGTGCAACGAAGGAACAGAAGCTGACTATGCTTACTCTAGCTATCTTCTTCCCGAGCAATCAGCAATACAACATTAATAAATCAATAACGACAATAATAAATCACATGGATTTTACAATCGACTTATCCCCTCCACTGTGAACCGATCACTGCAGCCCTACTATATACAGTCGTATGCAAAAGTTTGAACACTCCTGGTCAAATGATAAACTTTAAGTGAAAGTAATTTACCAAATCCCCTACAGCTCTGCACAGTTTTAATGCCTACATGGCCAGGGGCTGCCGGCGGGCCCAACGGTTTACTACACATTTCTAGAACCTAGAATAGCTAGAACAGCACAACTAGTTTGCACTGAGGTCCCTGTAGTTACTGAATAAGCTTTAGTATGTAATAAGCCTGGAGTCTGAAGAGGTTAATGCACAAGTTTAATGCACAATTACAGTTTAATTGTTGAATTTAATACTGGAAATTGGTAAACATTTTACTTTTGGGGGGTTTTTTTTGGGTTAAACCTAGAAATTGTACACTAAAAATGCAGAAATCTGCCATATTTGAGTGTGTTCTCTGTAGAGGATGTGTTACCTTCTTCTCATTTTTCAACAAAGCATTTCATTTCACTAGCTCAAACTTTTGCATACGACTTAAGTTCTATCTAATACAAACAAAAAGTTGCCTGGTCACTTCTACAGTCCAGACTCACTAAATTCTCATAATGGCTTTGTGCGACACTTGAGGAAAAGGCTCTCCAAACACTTGGACTACTAAGGCTACGTTCACGTTACCAGACTGAAGTGGCACGATATTTTGCCCTTATGTGACTCAGATCTGATGTTTTCAGGGCTGTGTGGATGCAAATCTGATCTTTTCAAATCAGACCTGAGCCACTTTCATATGTGGTCCTAGATCGGATACGTATCCGATTCGTAGCAATGTGACCTTAATGTGACGCTCAGATCAGAATTCATGCGCTTTTTTTCCACTGCGCGTGCGCCATCATTCAGCGTTACCATGGCAACAGCGCCGAACAGACGTTAAAGCCTGTAAACGGTGAGAAAGCAACACATCTCACCTTTTTCTCCTTCGTCTCGCTCTAATAATGAAGCTGAGAGCTGATCAGAGTTAATTATCTTCTCAGCGAAGCTCGTTCTGCTCGTTAGTTTGTGCTGATGATGAACGTGATTCATTCACGTGACGTTACTGAGTAGGATGAGCTCATGCGGGTCATTCAGGACGCCGGTTCGTCACATTAATGACAGATCTGAATCACTTACCTAAACGAGTGTGAACCATCGTGTCAGAGAGATCGGATTTGAACAATGAGGCTCGTAATGTGAACGTAGCCTAAAGCACTTCGGTCAATTTGTACATTTTGCCCCATAAATAATAAACACATGGTAGGATCAAAACAGTTTATTTTTATGCTGTTTAAATCATGTCTAACTGTTTTCTTAATGCTTTTTAGTTACTGAGAAAACTGCATAATCAGAATATAACAGAGTTTTCACATTACTGTCCATATTCAAAGAGTTGTGTGCAAATAAATGCAGCCAGAGCTGCACCTCAGCGCTCCCAGGCAGTCCTTACGAAACCTACCTGGAGATTTTATCCGCTTTTTATTTTCATTCTTTCTTTAGTTATGGAAGAGAAGGAGGGGCCACTGCCCTTTTGTCATTATAACTCTCAGTCAGGCTTTCAGAATACTTTCATAAATCAACCCTGCTTCCTTACGCTCCACTACCTGACTCAGGAAAAAGAGGGGGAAAAAAAAAAGACTAAATGAGTTGTTTTGAATCAGTGACCCAAAAGAGATTTGCGGTCACTCATTAAAAGAACCACTGGGATTTTCTGTCCTACCCCCCTCAGCAACATCATCTCAGCACAAGAAGGGGGGGGACCCATGTAGTCTGTAGGACCACTGAAGCATACACTCCATTTTCATTTCTGTGCCATTCCACATTGAGCGGACACAAAACTCTGTCCCTGCAGAGGATGCCGAGCGGTTCTTTAATAAAGAACAGGAACAGCATGAGAGATTGAGGCCAAAAGAAAGAAAAAAGAAGACCATGGCCACGAGGAACATAAACATCATCCAGCCCCGCAACAAAACAAACTCGGCCCAAACGGCATCTCCCGCCTACTTTTCTCCCGTTTAGGAAAGGAAAATCCTCTTTCTTTGACCGTTCTCCCTCGGAAAATCCCACGGGTCGAAGCGGACAGACTCCAGAGTGTAATTAATAGCCAGGAAATTAATCTCCTCAAGCAGCTTTTGTGAGCCTGAAGGGAAGGGAAAAAAAGGTCACACGTCACAGCAATGATTGCATCACTCGCGGTGGGGAGGAAGGGGGTCAAAGTTAAGAGTCACTCTGCTGAGTTAGGAGACCGAGTCCAGTGAGCTTGTGGATACGGTGATAAGGGTGGCATCACGTAACGAGTGACTGAGTGTAGAGTTCAAATACACCAAGTGGAGCAGATCATGTGATAGACAGGCTGTTTGCTGATGAGGACATACAGACTTTTTAAAATCTTGTCAGGACTATCATATGTATTGTCTATGGGGAGATACCCTATGTAATTCGTCCCATATGCATTCTCTATATGCAAGTATCCATATGTAATATGCCCCATATGTATTATCCATACACAAATACCTATATGTAATATGTCCCATATGCAACTATATGCTGCTAGCCATATATTATATATATATAAAAATGTTCATTTGTATTATCTACATTCTGCTAGCCATATGTAAATGTTCCATAAGTATTATCTATACGCAGGTACCCATATGCAATATGTCCCATATGATACCTATATATAATATGTCCCATATGTATTATCTATTAGCTGCCAGCCATATATAATGTCCCATATGTATTATCTATGTGCAGGTACCCAGATGCAGTATGTCCCATATTACCTACACCTGTATGTAATACGTCCCATATGTATTATCTATATGTTGCTTGCCATATGTAATGTCCCATATAATACCTATATGTAATATGTCCATTTGTATCATCTATATTCAAGTACCCACATCTAATATGTCCCATATGCATTATCTATATGCAAGTACCCCATATATAATACGTCCCATATGTATTATCTATATGCAAGTATACATTTGCAATATGCCCCATATGTTTTACCTAAATGCAAATACCCACACATAATGTGTCTCATTCGTATTATCAATTTGCAAGTATATAATATATGTTATCTATATGTTGGTACCTATGTGTAATATGTCCCATACGTTAACTTTATATTAAAGCAATAAAGGGCGCTTTTTTTTTCTTTTCTTTTCTTTTTAACAACATATTTTCCTAGTTTGACCCTTCAAACCATCTGCAGTTCCAGCTTGCTTGAGCTCTGTATGTTGACACTGTGTTTAAAAGGCAAGTTCCACTGACTGCTCTGTTGATAAAAGCGGAGTTATTTCCAGATACTGCCATGCCAAGAACTTACCACTGAAGTACATCGAACCTGGAGTATCTTTTACAAGCAAAACATCACACAACACTAGACAGCGCTCGCCGAAGAACTATGAATAAACCAACAACCCGCAAACTAACAAAAGCAACAGCAAAGCGTGGAGATCCAGTTCCCCTCAGAACAGAACACCACAGAGGAGCTGGAGCCACTGACTGCATATATGATATATACTCTCATTGGCAGGAACATGCAGACACTGCTGCTCTCGCTGGACGTCTAAACAGCTTTGACATTTTCACCCTGTATATAATATAATAACGTTACTGAATTACTGGAAGTAAAAAATGCATTTCAGATAAAACTTACTTTGTCCAGTCACAGCTATAATAAAATGCACTGCTTCTCAAAATGAAAAACTCTGTTTAGGGTCAAATTTCTGAAAATAAGGCAATACTTATAATGCAATACTCACTGGACAGGCCTTGTGATAATATTCCCTGTGTGTATCATAAATATGTAAGCATCTCTGTGGAATGAGAACCGATTAAGCCAAATCCTAAACCTTAGCCTAATCTGATCATCAGGAACCAAACAGAAATGGTTTCGCTCTTTCAGTTTAAAAAATTTAATATATAAGCTTCAGTTAAAAGCACTTTACAAAGTCAGAGGCACTGTGCTGATCCTCACAGGGTAGACCGCACCTGGTTTTCTCCAAAAGTCAGAGCATTTTTGCACTGAAAATATATAAAAACAAACAGGCACAGAAGAGAGTGTGAACTTCCGGCCTTCAGGCTACGCAGTGTTGAAATGGTGGGGGGAGGAGGGGGGGGGGTGGGTGCCCAAGTCCTATAAAGCCCAAGGCTTTGAGTGGGGGGGTGGGGTGGGGGGCGTAATGATGCTTGGAGGATGACAATCTGCTCTCGCATGGCACAGTAGCTGGAGACCGTCTGGTTAAGGCTGGCCAAACAATATGGACATGAACTGCTGTAATGTGGAACAATGACCAGGAAAACCAGGCTCGAATAAAAAAAGAAAAAAAGGGAAATTGAGAAAAATATAACTGTCTTTTTTTTGTGTGTGTGAAACACCACTTGCCCTGGATGGTCAGCTGTGATTCTGGGGTTAAAATAATAACGGAGACAGAAGTGAACCAACTCTGGCACTTGTTTGCTGAGCGAGTGCGGGTAAATGTGAAGGAGACGGGATGTTAAAAGCTTTCGAGAAGTGTTAGTCATCCGCCATCTCGCCACAGAAAACTCAGACTGGCACTGAAAAGGGCAGCGTAGGGGGTGCCAAAGACATCGGCCATTAATTTCTGGCCTTGCATGCAGGTCTTTAACAGAGAGGATGTCAAAATAATATTCTATGAAGATAAATTCATAAACTGAGGGGAGAAACAAGCAGTCGTGGTAAGTGCACACCAGGGACAGACACAGGGGATATTAATATATGGATATTCAGACTGATTTCTGTATTCATTTACTTAGTCTGGCATTTTCTTTCATTAAAAGTCGCCAAACTGTCCCTTTTTTTTAATGAAAGAGCTTAACTTGGCCTGAAAACACTGCTTAGGCTCCAAACCGTACCGTTCACTCCTCAGTCCATGTATGGAAAATAAGCTGTGTTTCGAATTCATTGTTGGTGACGTCACGAAACCCACTGCTTTTGGAATGAGGCACTGGGCAGCCAATCAAAGCAGAACTCATTTACATATACAAGTCTTAAAGTCATGTTTAATTCTAAGGGATAAAGAGATGGAAAACGGTCATATAGTAATGAATTATGATCTTTTTGGAAGACAAAAGCAAAAATTTAAAATATTCCAAGTGGACTTCAAGGGAAAACTAAGGCTATGTTGACACAGCAGGTAAAAGTGGCCCAAATCTGATTTTCTCACCAGATCAGATTTTTTTGTTTGGCTGTTCACGTTATCTTTAAAACGTGACCTGTATGCGACATCAGTCTGAACAGATCGCCCTCCTAAACCGACCTGCAAATGTCAGATTCGATGCGTTTTTGCTGTTCACACAGCCACACAGACGACACAAGATTGGATTTGGGCCACTTTTACCTGCTGGGTAAATGTAGCCGAAGTTAAGGGATAATCTGGAGTTTACAGTTTACAAGAACATAAAAGAAAATGTGTCTTATACATTCGTGGTGTTCAAATGTCAGGACACACACAGATGATGATACATCTCATGTAGGGGTCTAATACGATATTTTCAGGCTCAATACGATTTTCAGCTCTGAGGTCGAGATTTCAATATTTTACAGTGTTAAAATTCACTACAGATGTAATTCCACACCAGACAGACAGACAAAAGTTCTCAAATTGAACTTTCAACACCTGCTGTGTGACCATCTAACAAAATAAACCCACAAAACCACAACCTCTATAAATTAATAGGGGACTTCTGAAAAAAAGCCCTGTCATAAGAGTGAATGTATCCATAATACAAGCCCCACTCACTCCAGCCTACTGTTACAGGCACATGCAGTTGGCTAGTTACGATCGTTAGCTGCTTGTTTTCAATCAAACTCACAATTTGCGATAAAAATGCTTCACATGATGTCATTTCCTACTGTTGCGTAACTTCTGGTGAGGGAAATCCCACGATTCCTGATACTAAGCTTTTGTGTAAATGCATTATTTTTCTCATTTCCAACCATTTTCCTGCTGAAGTTTTGTCAACATTCATAAATATTACCAACGATTTCTGTGTCTATATCTTCATCACCAAACTGTTCGCAGGGTTAAAACATTTTTTGCAAAACATCCTTTGGAGAGAAACAGTGGTTTCCACAAAAATGTAATATGAGCAGCACAACGTTTGTCGTCTTTTTCCCCCCTTTTTCCAATACTGTATGGAAATTCCTCCACCCTCAAATACACATTAAGCAAAACAGCTACATCTAATCAGAGCTACATATGGATTTTTTTTATATAAATTAAAAAACTGACAAATCTGAACAGTTACCATTCTGTAGGTCACTGGTGGTGTGTTAAATTACACATATCCAACCACAAAGTCAAAACAAAGTCAACTAAACCATCAGGTACAGGTCACCTCTAATTCCAGCTGCATGCGATAAACCGTGGTTTAGCCTTACACGTTCTCATTTCTCATTCATAACGAGCTCTGAGACATTTGAATACCATTTGTTTAATATATATATATTTTATATAAGCTTAAAGGATGAAAAAGCTCATTCCTAACCCACATCCGGAAGGACAGAGGCAAAAAGACGAATGTATTTCCACAGCGAGTCTCTTGAGAGAATCACAGCTAGAGCTGCTAGAAATGAAACACTCTCTCTCACCCATCTCTGGCGAGACGTCTGTCTCTGGTGGCTGTGTGGCGTCCATCCCGTCCATGCTGTCCTCATCGTCGGCTTGGGCTCTGCCTCGGCTGCGAGACCTGGATCAGGGAGAGAGACGGTTTCACGTTAACGTCTTTGCACCCAACAGAACCTTGAAAGGCAGGTACTGGAAAGCTGCACAAGATGGTGTGGTCTAACTTCCAGAATATGCAATGTGCGCGTAACATCTGCCGATGTCTCAGTTAGTACGCAATGACTTTAACAGGATCTGCTCAAGATCGTGATCGATGATGTATATCACATCAGTCAGACATCCTCAGCACCGATGAGTAACGCAAGTTTGTCATTCAAACTTACGTTATTTTACCATCGATATACGTTCGCTGGTGATGTGGAGTCGCTTCTGCGCAGTAGCTGCACACCTTGCTGCTTCTCTCCAGCGCTGTGCTACTAGAGTTATGTACAAAATACACTCTCGCGATGTTTTACACTCGCAAAAACTTGAAACGCAACTGTTAAGAAAAAACTTTTTGCTTTGCCAGTCATAATCAAAACATCATCACAGAAGCACTTCTCTATCTTCTCCCCAATTTAGACATATCCAATTCCACCTGCTAGTTAGGACACCCCCCATCACACGATACCACCAGTGTGAGGAGGGCTAAGGCTAACACAGGCTTCCTCCAGGACCTGTGAAGCACCACCGCATCTTTACGAACTGCCGCCAACGTCAAACGCGCTCGGAGGAGAACGCTAACTGCCAGTTCTGTGAGACACCATACTCTGATCAGAGAGAGCGAGGGCAGTTGTGCTCTCTTGGACTCCTGGACACGGACGGCTGTAGCATTACTGGGGACTGAACTCGCGATCTCCTGATGATGGGGTCAACGATTCTTACTTCCGACGCTGCTTTTTTGTACTGTTTTTGCACTTTTTCCTTGCGTTTTCTTTTCATTATATGCTTATATGTTTAGTTTGGATTAGATAGATTTATTTATAGTTGACAATATTATTTATAGTTGACAATTCTGCTGAGCCTGTATATTCTTCTGTTCATACTGTACTACCACCCTTATTATTATAACTGTCCTGTGTTGTGTGACTGCTACATGTCCTTCAGGATCGATAAAGTGGCTGTCTGTCTGTCTGCCTGTCTACCTACCTACCTAACTGTCTGTCTAACTATCTGTCTGTCTGCCTGAGTATCTATCTATTTGTCTAACTGTCTCTCTGTCTGCCTGAGTATCTGTCTGTCTGCCTGAGTATCTATCTATTTGTCTAACTGTCTTTCTGTCTGTCTGAGTATCTATCTATTTGTCTAACTGTCTCTGTCTGCCTGAGTATCTATCTATTTGTCTAACTGTCTCTGTCTGCCTGAGTATCTATCTATTTGTCTAACTGTCTCTCTGTCTGCCTGAGTATCTGTCTGTCTGCCTGAGTATCTATTTGTCTAACTGTCTCTCTGTCTGCCTGAGTATCTGTCTGTCTGCCTGAGTATCTATTTGTCTAACTGTCTCTCTGTCTGCCTGAGTATCTGTCTGTCTGCCTGAGTATCTATCTATTTGTCTAACTGTCTCTCTGTCTGCCTGAGTATCTGTCTGTCTGCCTGCCTGAGTATCTATCTACTTGTCTAACTGTCTCTCTGTCTGCCTGAGTATCTGTCTGTCTGCCTGAGTATCTATCTATTTGTCCAACAGTCTCTCTGTCTGCCTGAGTATCTGTCTGTCTGCCTGAGTATCTATCTATTTGTCTAACTGTCCCTCTGTCTGCCTGAGCATCTGTCTGTCTGTCTGAGTATGTATGTATCTATCTGTCTGAGTGTCTGTCTGTCTGAGCATCTGTCTCTCTGTCTGCCTGAGTATATAATTACCATTTTGTTATAAATATTCGGTTAGACAGTTCATGAAGTAACCCAAAGGACCAGCGGTTAAAAAAGCGCCCAAATACTTTTTTGGGGGTTTGGAAAGAATTAAACTGGCTTCATCTCATACAGTGAGACATACAACGCACCTACAAGACCACCGTTATAAGACAGCTAGCCGTGCATTTTAGACTGAACACTAAACAAGCCTGACGTCAGCATAAGAGTGACTTCTGCTGAGATGCAGCCACATTCAGAGCCAAAAGGCACACGTGCACGCAGAGCTATAGACCACCAGCTGCATGTCTTTACCACAGAGCGAGTGGGGGTGGTTACTGATGAGTAACCTTTTCTTTAGAAAAAGTTTTCCTGACCCTACACTCTTCAAAAAGGGTTCTTTAGAGCACCGCCATAAAATAACCACCTCTGGCTCTCTAAAGAACCTTTCAATGGATTGTAACGTCAGCTAGCCGTGATAAAACAGCTGAAAATAGTGATTATTTTTACTCAGCCCATAAATCAGACGTTCCCTAAAAATCTAAAATATGGGCTGAGCAGTGCATCAGGTATTAATACACTCATATTGACTTGTAGCGCCTTCATTAACAGTTTCTCTCTGTTGCATATTAAACCTTCTTACTACAAATTTATAATAAAATAAACTTCTGCCAAAAAGTTAACAGTTTTGCTGCCATATTATATTAAAACAAATATTCTATGCTGTTATGCTTCAAGTCTATTTTTTTGCTGCTTGACCTATTTTTATATACTGGTATTGATAAACATTTTGGTGTTAATTTTTTTAGTATCTTCACTCAATATTTTTCTGTTATATATTAAAAGTTGCTCACAGCAAAAGAAAGAATGTGTCAAAAAATAAATACAAACTTAAAAACAGAAGTTCTGAAAGAACACATTTGTGGGCATAGCATGTATAGT
This sequence comes from Colossoma macropomum, assembly GCF_904425465.1. Classification (NCBI taxonomy): domain Eukaryota; kingdom Metazoa; phylum Chordata; class Actinopteri; order Characiformes; family Serrasalmidae; genus Colossoma; species Colossoma macropomum. Next base: position 5,823,558 of record NW_023494785.1, on the reverse strand, counting down.
AAGCTTGGACAACAATATAATTCGAAGAATTATCAGAACAAATGACAACAATGTGATCCAAATTCAGTTAAGAGGTGAACATTACGAAGCTTCACGTCATCACTTACAATTTTCCTGATGTTATTTTAATTATCAAATCATTACCAACTGCGCTTGACTCTAAAATGACTTAATCGTTAATAAAGTTATTCTGCACAGACAGCATGTGACACTTAAAATCCAGAGGTTCTTCACCTTTGGTTGGAAACCAAAAAGACTGGTGCTTCGTCCATCCATTTTACTCCATAATGGACAGCAGACCTCATGCATTTTGGTTTCATTTGCATATTGCCCATCGTTCTTTTCTAGACTGAAAAAAACATATTTTTATAAGTGGTGTTCAAAGTATGTATATGTGTAGGTGATTAGTTGATGTTTGGTTTGTTTGGTCCATAATTAAGTGCAATTCTTCCTACTGTATAAATATTTGAATTAACCAAAGATTACAGTGAGTGTTTATATGGCCTTAATAATCCAATAACTGCAGAAAATCAGATTTTGTCAGTAATACGATCAACACGTTTACATGCACTTGAGTAAATCAGATAATGGGGAAACTCCGGGTCTACATGAGTCAGACAGTAATCAGATTTCTGCTTTGCAACCAGCCGTTAAACTCACAAAAGAAGACGTGACGTAAAACTCAAACCTCACGCTGCGGCTTATTTTTAAAAAGACGGCGCCACTTTACCTGAAAATATGAACATACATCATCTAGAAGATTACGAATATTTAAATCCTTTATTTAGCGTTTGGTTTCAGCGCCGCTCCAAAAGTGTTTTCCTGCCGTCTCGCAGGAACGGTTCTCGCTGGTACCGTCCGTCTGTTCTTGCATGTTCGAACCGTCTGTTTTCACACATGCTCAGACTGAGAAATCCGAAAGAAATCAGAGTAAGAGTTTACATGCGCTGAGAAACCTGATTACTGAGCTAAAATCCAGCCTCTTTATCAGATTTCTTTATCGGATTTCTAGATCGGAGTATGGTGTTTACATGACCATTTGAATAAATCGGATAACTCCAGAAATCCAATTATGATCGGTTTAATGAGTGCATGTAAACACACTCAGTGATTTCACAGAAAATTACTGCAGTATTCAAAATATCAATTATCGGCCCAAGGCTAACAGATAAATGTCAGTGATGTTAACGTCTACAAAAAGCCATCTAAACTCATCACGCTGATCAGCACAGTCGCCACACAACACTGACATCTGCTCAGTTCACTGGCTAAAGACAAAAAAGATGCCTTTTTAAAGCTGGAAGTAAGCAAAGATGCACAATAATATCAAACTGGTATTAAATCGGTATTAGCATTAGATGTTATGATTTGACCAATATTTCGAATTGATATTTGATTCTGTACTTACTGAACTCCAGAAAAGCAGAACATTTACACTGTTAGTTCTGTGCAGGTACATTTTGTACAAATTGTTCCCTCAAAGGTACAACAGTGGTTTTAAGGTCTGATTGTGAACCTTAAATAAGTTTTTCCAGGTGAAAAGTTCGTATTTGTACCTTTTTCATAACCGAATGTTTTAAACAGAACAGTAAAATAAAGTCCTGGAGGCGAGACGGGGTGTGTGGAGTCAGTACAGCTTAGAACATATCATTTCAGTGGATTATGGTTCAGTTATGTTCCTGACTAAAGGTACTGAGATGTACCCTTGAGGGTCCCACCCCATTGCCAATAGGGGTAACACCCCAGTGATGGTTTCATACCTTTATTTCTGAGAGTGTAGGTGACGCTGGGCTACTGTGCTGATCCTGAACCTAACATTCCAACTTTAATCTCAATTGAACACTAATCCCTAAACCCAGCTCTGGTCATAATCCCAACCTTAATGCTGACATCAACTTTTCTCCAGACAGCTTGTTAAAGATTGGAGCGTTCACCGAGGTGGTGTGGTGGACCATCAGCTATAAAACACACTTCTGAAACTGTTAGTCCAGGTGATTCAGCGCCGATTTGACCCTGAGCCTCTGTATTGCTGTGGACCCTGTTGAGCGTCTCGGTGCTGGTTAGCTGCTCTCTGCTTTCCCTCTGTAGCTGTAGATGTGAGAGTGTGTGGCTCTATGGTTCCCCTCCCCCTCCCCTCCCCCTCCCCCTCCCCCTCCCCCTCCTTCCACCCCGCATAAAGCGAAGCTGTCAGCACGGGTGTCGCAGCGAGCCGATTAGCCAATGGAGGCCCTCGGTCTGCAGCGAGCGCTCAGCTGCTCGTCACCATGGCTACCAAACCCAGTTCCTTATAACACACGCCAGGCCTGCTAGCACAGCAAAAGCACATTTGAACAGGAAAAGAAGCAGAGCGACATGAGAGAAGCCAAAAACCAGCACTGAACACTCAGCGTTTGGAGGACTGAACAGTGTTCAGAACACTGAGGACTAAACACCAAACAGTGTTCAGAACACTGAGGACTAAACACCAAACAGAGTTCAGAACACTGAGGACTAAACACCAAACACCAGTGTTCAGAACACTGAGGACTGAACACCAAACAGTGTTCAGAACACTGAGGACTAAACACCAAACAGAGTTCAGAACACTGAGGACTAAACACCAAACACCAGTGTTCAGAACACTGAGGACTGAACACCAAACAGAGTTCAGAACACTGAGGACTAAACACCAAACAGTGTTCAGAACACTGAGGACTAAACACCAAACAGTGTTCAGAACACTGAGGACTAAACACCAAACAGTGTTCAGAACACTGAGGACTAAACACAAAACAGTGTTCAGAACACTGAGGACTAAACACCAAACAGAGCTCAGAACACTAGACTAAACACCAAACAGAGTTCAGAACACTAGACTAAACACCAAACAGAGCTCAGAACACTAGACTAAACACCAAACAGAGTTCAGAACACTGAGGACTAAACACCAAACAGAGTTCAGAACACTGAGGACTAAACACCAAACAGTGTTCAGAACACTGAGGACTAAACACCAAACAGTGTTCAGAACACTGAGGACTAAACACCAAACAGTGTTCAGAACACTGAGGACTAAACACCAAACAGAGCTCAGAACACTAGATTAAACACCAAACAGAGCTCAGAACACTAGACTAAACACCAAACAGAGCTCAGAACACTAGACTAAACACCAAACAGAGTTCAGAACACTGAGGACTAAACACCAAACAGAGTTCAGAACACTGAGGACTAAACACCAAACAGTGTTCAGAACACTGAGGACTAAACACCAAACAGTGTTCAGAACACTGAGGACTAAACACCAAACAGAGCTCAGAACACTAGATTAAACACCAAACAGAGCTCAGAACACTAGACTAAACACCAAACAGAGTTCAGAACACTAGACTAAACACCAAACAGAGTTCAGAACACTAGACTAAACACCAAACAGAGCTCAGAACACTAGACTAAACACCAAACAGAGCTCAGAACACTAGACTAAACACCAAACAGAGTTCAGAACACTAGACTAAACACCAAACAGAGCTCAGAACACTAGACTAAACACCAAACAGAGTTCAGAACACTGAGGACTAAACACCAAACAGTGTTCAGAACACTGAGGACTAAACACCAAACAGAGCTCAGAACACTAGACTAAACACCAAACAGAGTTCAGAACACTGAGGACTAAACACCAAACAGAGCTCAGAACACTGAGGACTAAACACCAAACAGAGTTCAGAACACTGAGGACCAAACACCAAACAGAGCTCAGAACACTGAGGACTAAACACCAAACAGAGTTCAGAACACTGAGGACTAAACACCAAACAGAGTTCAGAACACTGAGGACTGAACACCAAACAGTGTTCAGAACACTGAGGACTAAACACCAAACAGAGTTCAGAACACTGAGGACTAAACACCAAACAGAGCTCAGAACACTGAGGACTAAACACCAAACAGAGCTCAGAACACTGAGGACTAAACACCAAACAGAGTTCAGAACACTGAGGACTAAACACCAAACAGAGTTCAGAACACTAGACTAAACACCAAACAGAGTTCAGAACACTGAGGACTAAACACCAAACAGTGTTCAGAACAGGGAGGACTAAACA